>NC_092418.1:53287452-53367452 GCF_040894005.1 Engystomops pustulosus | reverse complement strand
ACCAGCCCTTTGGTAGTTCTGCCTGCAGTGTGGTGAGTGCAGTCTACAACTCTGTGAGGGAAGGTCGCCCATGCATCCGCAGTGATCGTGATGTTGCTGAGAAGGAGGAGAAGCCCTTGACTGACGTTACAGTGACTGGATCAAGGCCTCTCATAGGCATTCTGGAGCCACCGGTTGCCACAAGTAATGACTTTGCTTGCAAAGGTTTGGGGAAACAGGAGTCCAACCTGGCTTTTCTTCAGCAGCCAACTGGAAAAGCCGTATTGAAGACAAATACAGTGACTGGTGCCCGAGACACTGTTACAGGTGCGACGTCCGATATATTGGGCTGGGAAGCTGGTGCAGTACAAGGCGGTGTGGGTGTGACTAAGTCTGTAGTCTCAACCGTGATGGCCACCCAAGTGGGATCGCTTATAACCAGTAGTCTGAATACAGTCTTGGGAAAATCCGAAGAATGGGTTAATGGTTACCCCCCGAAGACAGGTGAAGAGCTGTCTCAGCCTGCTGAACCTGTGGAGAAGGTTGAAGTGGCGCCAAGTCTACAACAAAGGGACCAGCCGAGTTGCTGTGTACGTGTGGAAGCTCTGTCGTCTCGTCTCTGTCATAGTGCATGCCAGCATTCTCTGGGCAAGTGGAGGAATACCCAGATGGCCCTACAGAGACTCCAGCACAGCTGCACCCAACGGTAGATCTGCCTGATCATCTGAAGAGCGAAAGTGAAGATGGTCTGGATGGTGAGAAGTACCTTGAAGATATACCGGGTGATGACTGCAGTGGATGTGAGGAGACGGTGTCTGATATAATGTCAACAGAGCCCTCGAAATTCCTACACAGGAAAGACTCGGTGAAGACTGAGGTGTTGGCCAGCAAGGCGTATGAAGGACTGACCGAGGAAGAGGTCAGCCAGGAACCTAGTGCAAGCCATGAAGAGCTTAAGGCTGCCATTGTGGAAAGTCCATGCCAGGACTTGGGTCCGAAGTGTTAGCTGGAGGTGATGAGGATGATGCTGATGTTGAGATGAGTTTCACCTACACCGAGAACGGAGGTTGTGACCTCAGAGGTAGCAAGCGCACAGCTTTGCAGACATGTGACCAGAAGCTCACCAATGTGAATCGTGCCCTGGTTCTGAACAGTAATGCCCCCTTCAATGACAAAGAAGGTGCTGAAGACTGGAAAACGGGCAAACCTGTTCGTGTCGTGTGCAATGCTAAGGGGAAAAAGCACAGTGCATATGCCTCAGGGGATGGTAACCGGTGTGACGGTATCCACAAGGTGATGAAGAGATGGGGCCTAACCATGCCAAGCCCTGAGGGGTATGTGGAGTCTCCAGTAAAATGCAAGAGAAAGAGGAGAAGAAAATCTATCATTGTTAATAGAGACATGATTGAAGATGATCAGTTGTGTGAAGGAAGAGATGCTGGGACTAATTTTGAGCTGTCTGTGTCTCCTGCAGTTAAGGAAAAAAGCTGTCATTTTCCAGGTATAGAAGATGTAGTAGATAGTAGGGTCTCTACAGTGCTTCTAGGAACCGTAGGGATTAGACCCCAATATAGGAGCTTTGACCCCGGAGGGAGAATTAAGCTTATTGATCAGGCCTACGGCCTTGATCACAGGGGGAGGATATGTGGCAGGGTGGCTGCCACTAGAGAAGCTTTTGGGCATAAAATGTGCATTTTGCCTTATGAAAAGCTGAGTAGAAGACAGACCTGGAAAAGTTGGGTCTGTCTAATTAAGTTGATTAGTTTTCAGCTGGAGGGGCTGCACTAATACATGGGGCAGACTTCACACTGGGCTCCACCCTGGGGAAGAGACAGGCTACGGCAAAGGCCTGTGGAGCGGTGGCAGTGAACTGTTACTGTGTTTTTGGGGTGGCTGGCAGTAGGCCAGCACCTGGTGAGGTAGGGAACCTCGATGTGTAGTTAGTGCCGGAGAGGCTTAGGTGTTATTTTTATGTTTTGAGTTTGTGTACTGCCAAATAAAGCTGGCTGAGGCCAGTTTTAACCTTACTCACATTGTGTGAATTCCCTGTGTGTGCTGGTCGTCTGCTTAGGAGACGACGATCCCCGGAGCTAATCCCTTACAATATATATATATATATATATATATATATATATATATATATATATATATATATATATATATATATATATACACACACACACACACACACACACACACACACACACACACACACACACACACACACACACACACACACACACACACACACACACACACACACACACACATACACACATACACACATACACACATATATATATATATATATATATGTGTGTGTATATATATACACATACATATAAATATATATATACACTCACTGGCCACCACTTTATTAGGTACACCATGCTAGTAACGGGTTGGACCCCCTTTTGCATTCAGAACTGTCTCAATACTTCGTGGCATAGATTCAACAAGGTGCTGGAAGCATTCCTCAGAGATTATGGTCCATATTGACATGATGGCATCACACAGTTGCTGCAGATTTGTCGGCTGCACATCCATGATGCGAATCTCCCGTTCCACCACATCCCAAAGATGCTCTATTGGATTGAGATCTGGTGACTGTGGAGGCCATTTGAGTACAGTGAACTCATTGTCATGTTCAAGAAACCAGTCTGAGATGATTCCAGCTTTATGACATGGCGCATTATCCTGCTGAAAGTAGCCATCAGATGCTGGGTACATTGTGCTCATAAAGGGATGGACATGGTCAGCAACAATACTCAGGTAGGCTGTGGCGTTGCAACGATGCTCAATTGGTACTCAATTGGTACCAAGGGGCCCAAATGTCGCAGCAGAAATCGACTCATCAGACCAGGCAACGTTTTTCCAATCTTCTACTGTTCAATTTTGATGAGCTTGTGCAAATTGTAGCCTCAGTTTCCTGTACTTAGCTGAAAGGAGTGGCACCCGGTGTGGTCTTCTGCTGCTGTAGTATCATAGTATATAAGGCTGGAAGGAGACGCAAGTCCATCAAGTCCAACCTTTAAGAATTAAATAAATGTTTTATCCCCATAACCCGTGATATTTTTTCTCTCCAGAAAGGCATCCAGGCCTCTCTTGAACATGTACATAGAGTCCGCCATAACAACCTCCTGCGGCAAAGAGTTCCATAGTCTCACTGCTCTTACAGTAAAGAACCTTTGTCTAAGGTGATGGTAAAATCGCCTCTCCTCTAGGCGTAGAGGATGCCCCCTTGTCCTGGTCACAGGCCGTGGTATAAAAAGATCTTTGGAGAGATCCTTGTACTGTCCGTTCAAGTATTTGTACATTGTAATGAGGTCTCCTCTCAGTCGTCTTTTTCTAAACTGAATAATCCCAAATGTTTTAATCTGTCAGTTTATTCTAGTTCCCCCATTCCCCTAATAATCCTGGTTGCTCTCCTCTGCACCCGTTCCAGCTCTACTATATCCTTTTTATACACTGGTGCCCAAAACTGTACACAATATTCCATGTGTGGTCTGACCAGGGATTTGTATAAGGGCAAAACTATGTCTTTATCATGAGAATCTATTCCTCTCTTGATACATCCCATTATTTTATTTGCTTTAGCAGCAGTCGCCTGGCTCTGGTCACTAAAATTAAGTTTACCATCCACCAATACCCCCAAGTCCTTTTCAGCTCCAGTTTTACCAAGTAATTGACCGTTTAGAAAATAATTATACTTTTTGTTTCCATGGCCCAAGTGCATAACTTTACATGTATCTACATTAAACCTCATCAACCATTTCTCTGCCCATCCCTCAAGCTTCCACAAATCCCTCTGTAATGCTAAACTATCGACCTCAGTATTTATTACTTTACACAGCTTAGTATCATCTGCAAATATTGAAACTTGACTGTGTAAACCCACTACAAGGTCATTAATAAAAATATTAAAAAGAAGTATCCCCAATACTGACCCCTGTGGCACTCCACTGGTAACATCAACCCAAACTGAGAATGTGCCATTAATGACCACCCTCTGTTTTCTATCACTAAGCCAATTACTTACCCAAATACACAGATTTTCTCCTATTCCCAGCAGTCTCATTTTATATACCAACCTTTTATGTGGCACAGTGTCAAATGCCTTTGAAAAGTCCAGATATACAACATCCACAGCGTCCCCCAGATCCAGTCTTGAACTTACCTCCTTGTAGAAACCAATCAGATTAGTCTGACAGGACCGATCTCTCATAAACCCATGCTGACGCTGGGTTATAAGGTTGTGCACAGTGAGATACTCCAGGATAGCATCTCTAATAAACCCCTCAAATATTTTCCCCACCACAGCAGTTAGACTCACGGGTCTGTAGTTTCCAGGATCGCTATTTGATCCTTTTTTGTATATTGGTACCACATTTGCTATGCGCCATTCCTGTGGAACATAACCAGTCCTCAGTGAATCTTCAAATATTAAAAATAACGGTTTGTCTATCACCGTACATAATTCATGCAGAACCCGGGGGTGTATGCCATCTGGCCCAGGTGATTTATCTATTTTAGTGGTTGCGAGGCGGTGCCGTACCTCTTCCTGGGTTAAACTGTTGACATTATAAAAAGAATTAACATTATTCCTCACTGTGTCTTCCACCAGGGGATTTTCCTGGGTAAAGACAGTTGAGAAGGCGACATTCAGTAGATTGGCCCTTTCCTCATCTCCTTCCACCATGACCCCCATGTTATTTATAAGGGGACCCACACTCTGTTTTTAGTTTCTTATCATTTATATACTAGAAAAATAATTTGGGATTATTTTTGCTCTCTCTGGCAATATTTCTCTCAGTCTCTATTTTTGCGGCCTTTATCTGCTTTTTACAGGATTTATTTTTCTCTCTATAATCCTGTAATGCCTCATCGCTACCTTCACGTTTTAGCACCTTAAACGCCTTATCTTTCTCTCTTATTGCTTTCCTTACAAGACTAGTTAGCCACATAGGGTTTTTCTTGTTCCTTTTATGCTTTTTCCCATAAGGTATGTGTTTCTCACAGGACTTTTTCAGAATATATGAGAAAAAGTCCCATTTTTTGGGGGGGCTTTTGTCTTTGAGAACATTATCCCAGTCTATGCCTTTAAGGTCTTCCCTTCGTTGCTGAAATTTGCCCTCCTGAAGTTTAGAGTGTTGGTTGCCCCTTCACTAACGCTCTTAGTAAAGCGTAATACAAAATCAATGATATTATGATCACTATTCCCCAGGTTCCCTCCAACCTGTAGTTTTGATACCCTATCAGGTCTGTTGGTAAGGATAAGGTCCAGTATTCCCCCCCCCCTCTTGTTGGTTCCAGGACTAGTTACGACAGGTAATTGTCTTTTGTTGTTGACAAGAACCTGCTGCCTTTGAAGGACCTGCATGTTTCTGCCCCCCAGTCGATATCTGGGTAATTGAAGTCTCCCATGATAAGTACTTCACCTTGCTTTGAAGCCGCATCCATTTCACTTATCAGCATTTCCTCTGCTGCCTCCATTATATTTGGAGCCTTATAACAAACCCTTAGCAATATTTTATTATTCTTTTTCCCTCCTCTTATCTCAACCCATAGGGACTCCACATTTGCGTTACTGATGTCATCTCGCAGGATGGGCTTGAGGCAAGAATTCACATATAAACAAACCCCTCCACCTTTTTAATTTATACGATCCTTTCTAAAAAGACTATAACCATCTATAGTAACAGCCCAGTTATAGCTACTGTCCAGCCATGTCTCGCTGATACCCACTATATCATATTTCCGCTCTAACATCAAGAGTTCCAGTTCCTCCATTTTGTTTGTGAGGCTTCTGACATTTGTGTACATACACTTTATATGGTTTTCCCTGTCCGTATTCCTTTTGTCCTTATTCCCCAATCTCATTCCAGCCCCCCTTCCTCCCCCATGGACTATGACTCTTTTTTGCTATTTGCCCTCCCCCCAGGACTCTAGTTTAAACACTCCTCCAACCTTCTAGCCATTTTTTCCCCTAAAACAGCGGCCCCCTCCCCATTGAGGTGCAGCCCATCCCTACTGTAGAGCCTGTAGCCGACAGAAAAGTCAGTCCAGTTCTCCATGAACCCAAAACCCTCCTTCCTACACCAACTTTAGAGCCACTTATTTACCTCCTTGATCTCCCGCTGCCTTTCTGGTGTGGCACGTGGTACAGGCAGTATTTCGGAGAAAATTACCTTTGAGGTCCTTGCCCTGAGCTTATGGCCTAAATCTCTGAAATCATTTTTAAGGACCTTCCACCTACCTCTTACCTTGTCATTAGTGCCAATGTGGACCATGACCGCTGGTTCCTCACCAGCCCCTCCCAGTAATCCGCCAACCCGATCCGCAACATGCTGAACCCGAGCACCCGGCAAACAACACACTGTTCGGTATGCACGGTCTTTGTGACAGAATGCCCTGTGTGTTTCCCAAATAATCGAATCGTGTAGCCCATCTGCCTCAAAGTTCGACGTACTGTGCATTCAGAGATGCTCTTCTGCCTACCTTGGTTGTAACGGGTGGCGATTTGAGTCACTGCTGCCTTTCTATCAGCTCAAACCAGTCTGCCCATTCTCCTCTGACCGCTGGCATCAACAAGGCATTTCCGCCCACAGATCTGCCGCTCACTGGATGTTTTTTCTTTTTCGGACCATTCTCTGTAAACCCTAGAGATGGTTGTGCGTGAAAATCCCAGTAGATCAGCAGTTTCTGAAATACTCAGACCAGCCCTTCTGGCACCAACAACCATGCCACTTTCAAAGGCACTCAAATCACCTTTCTTCCCCATACTGATGTTCGGTTTGAACTGCAGGAGATTGTCTTGACCATGTCTACATGCCTAAATGCACTGAGTTGCCGCCATGTGATTGGCTGATTAGAAATTAAGTGTTAACGAGCAGTTGGACAGGTGTACCTAATAAAGTGGCCGGTGAGTGTATATTGTGTTTGGAGTAATCGCTATTTGTATGTACTATATCCTATAACACTTAATTATTGTAACACAGTTCCTATTAGTTAACAGCTGGTCTCTTTATTTACACAGTAACATGTCTATTATGCACATGTGCTAATTAGTATGGTTCCATTCACCTGTTGTACGCTTTTTTTTAAATGTAGGTCCTTGCCAATGCCTCTTAGATCATGAGTAAGAACTAATGTTAATGTTCGAAACGCGTAGGTCTTATGGACTATGCACTATGACTACCTCGTGTATTTTAATGGATTTTGAATAAAGAAGAATGATGTTTTAGAAAGCCTGGAGTGACGATCTCTACCCGTTCCTGTTTTTTTATTGTACCGGGGCGTTCCGACAAGCCCATCTGGGATCTGTGCACCGGACTCCACAAAGGTGTTTCCTGCGGCTCTTCAAAGTCCACGTAAGTGAGCGGTAAGCTCTGTGTTTTGTTGCTTACTCAGGGAAGCGCTTCAGCTGGTGGAAGGTAAAAAGGCAAACATCTATACTCAAGCTATAGTTTTGAGGTCTAAACATGACTATGAACCCATATGGAAGGCTAGAGATTTTCTCACCTCTGCAGGGACCCCCTTTAAGTATGGCACACTGATTATAGAGCTCATGGATGCTCTCTTACTTCCACAAGAGGTGGGCATAGTAAAAGCACACACAATTTGGTAACTCCACAAGCCAAGGGCAAGTATGTGGTTGACAGGATGGCGAAGGCAGCTGCACAGATGGAACCCAGAGACTGTCCTGAAGTTCTGAGCTAAAAAGTTTGATCCACAGGCGTTCCAGTCCCTGGTGGCCCGAGAATCATAAGAAGTGAAGGGTATCTGTGGATGTTGTATATCTGGACTTTTCAAAGGCATTTGACAACGTGCCACATAAGATTGGTATATAAATTGAGACTGCTGGGAATAGGGGAAAATCTGTATTTGGGTAAGTAATTGGCTTAGTGATAGAAAACAGAGGGTCATCATTAATGGCACATTCTCAGATTGGGTTGACGTTACCAGTGGAGTCCCACAGGGGTCAGTATTGGGGCCACTTTTTTTTTAATATTTTTATTAATGACCTTGTAGTGGGTTTACGCAGTCAAGTGTCAATATTTGCAGATGATACTAAGCTGTGTAAAGTAATAAATACTGAGGCCGATAGTTTAGCATTACAGAGGGATTTGTGGAAGCTTGAAGAGTGGGCAGAGTAATGGTTGATGAGCTTTAATGTAGATAAATGTAAAGTTATGCACTTGGGCCATGGAAACAAAAAGTATAATTATGCTCTAAACCGTCAATTACTTGGTAAAACTGGAGCTGAAAAGGACTTGGGGGTAAACTTAATTTTAGTGACCAGAGCCTGGCGGCTGCTGCCGAAGCCAATAAAATGATGGGATTTATCAAGAGAGGAATAGATTCTCATGATAAAGACATAGTTTTGCCCTTATGCAAATCCCTGGTCAGACCACACATTGAATATTGTGTACAGCTTTGGGCACCAGTGTATAAAAAGGATATAGTAGAGCTGGAACAGGTGCAGAGGAGAGCAGCCAAGATTATTAGGGGAATGGGGGGATTAGAATACAATGACAGATTACAAATACCTGAACGGACAGTACAAGGATCTCTCCAAAGATCTTTTTATACTTAGGCCTGTGACCAGGACAAGGGGGCATCCTCTACGCCTAGAGGAGAGGCAATTCTACCATCAACATAGACAAAGGTTCTTTACTGTAAGAGCAGTGAGACTATGGAACTCTCTTCCACAGGAGGTTGTTATGGCAGACTCTATGTACATGTTCATGAGAGGCCTGGATGCCTTTCTGGAGAGGAAAAATATCATGGGTTATGGGGATAAACATTTATTTAATTCTTAAAGGTTGGACTTTTTCCAGCCTTATGTACTATGATACTATGAGTGTGGAGGAAAGCTGCAGCCCAGATGCTGATGGGACCTGGATGCTGGGAGAGAGGGTGTGCCTGTCCAGAGCCCTGTACTCGACAATAAGCCAAGTAGCCCACGGACACACAAATATCCAAAATGGCCACACTAGTGCTCATAAACCGTAAGTGGTTTGCCCGGGCATTACTATCCCTGTCACTAGACTAGTGAAAGCCTGTATAGTCTGTGCCCGCCACAACCCGGGTAAGGGGGTAAAGACCCCACAGAAGCTGCTGTATCCCTTCCAGAGACTGCAGATGGATTTTATCCAGCTATTAAAAAGTGGTACGTAGAAATACGTGCTTGTGTGCATTGATCTCTTTCCAGGGTGGCCAGAAGTTTTTCCCATGACAAAGGCTACTGCCAGAACTGCAGCTGAGAAGTTGGTCAAATTTTTCTGCAGGTTTGGACTTCCAGAGACCATAGAGTCCGGTCGCAGGACCCACTTCACTGGACAGGTGTAAAAACCTGAAGCCTTGTCCCTCCTGTGTGTAGAAGTTAGTGGTGGGATTGAAAGACTAATCTCAAGTTAGAGATCCAGGAGGCCATGGAAGTAACCGGGGTCCTGTAAAGCTAAAGGGAAGTTAGCACCCTTCCATGCTTTCTATTGCAAACTTATTCTTCTTGCTAGCTGGTCTCTTTTAACTGACTTTATGCTCAGGGACACCCCAATCATGACTATCACTGTATCTATAGGGCCGACCAGGATGCCCCTAGGGTAGGAGACTTTACCAACGGTTGGTGCAACAAGATAATGACCTTTAACATTGACAGCACAGGTAACCATGTATTAGCAGTGTTTGGTGTGTACTGGGTTTGAGGGGATAGGAGAGTCAGGTCAGGCCTAAAGGCTGGGAATGTGAGTCTGTGATTCCTCCCCCGCGATCCCCAGGGATGAGTTTGATCAGACACAAAGAAAAGGTAGAGGATCCCAAAGGTCTGAGAGAGAAGCACCTCGATGACAACGTTTATATAGATACAGAGCACCAAGGAGGGTCCCAGATGAATACAAGACCCACAGCCAAATATGGGCAGGTCTAGAGTCCATTATTCCCCAGATAGATATGAGCAAAAAGTTGGGTTAAAGGAAACGTACCACTGCAGACCACCTGGTAGGCTATTTAATACTGATGCCGGCACATACTTTAGTTAGGCTCGGGGATCGTTAGTTTAGCTAAAAAAATGTTTTACTTACATATGAAAGTACCCCTCCGGTGCTACCCTACGTCATCTTCGGAAGGGAGATGCCTTCCGAGCTTTAATTATTTCCGCCTCCTTCAGGTGCCGAGAGCCATTACGTCACCAAGCTCTCGGCACCTATCGCCGGCTGGCTGTGAGAGTGTTAGAATCTGCGCATGCACAATAGGTGCCGAGAGCTTGGTGACGTCCACCAAGTATCATGAGTATCAGGAGTTAGACAAGCCAAAGACCCCTTACTCAAGTTACCTAAATTTGCATAATGAAGATATCCCTCTGAGATCAACCACCACTGAAGCATATCAAACAGCCCCCGGAGTAGGGAAAGGTAGGGTAGAGATTTGATTCCCATATGTGAAAGTCTACTAAATGGGAGCACATCCAACAGGGGTCTGCTGTCATCCAACTGGTGAAGAGGAGAACGAAGCACATATGGGCAGATCTGTAGGTCCTTCTAGACCAGTGGTTCTCAACCTGTGGGTCGGGACCCCAGTGGGGGTCGAACGACCAAAACCGGGGGTCGCCTAAAGCCATCGTAGCCGAAATTTTACTGTGTTTTTACTGCGAGTTGCATAGTTTGGGGTCACCACAGCATGAGGAACTGTATTGCGGGGTCACAGCATTAGAAAGGTTGAGAACCACTGTTCTAGACTAAGAGTAGCTGAGAGAAATTCCAGGATTTAGGGGGGAACCTAGCTGATAGATCAAATCCTGTCATTTCTACTTTTCTTATTTTCCTAAAATGTACTGTAATTACAAACTCAAGATGGCGCCGAGACAGAAAAGTTTTGAAGCTAAGGAATGTCAACATGACGCCGATGTGTGTGAGCAGGGAAGTTCTTCAATCAAGAGTCTACAAGAGCTGGGAATTATCCGCCCCCTTCTTCCTTCATAATTTCTATATAGTTTTGTGAAACCAAATAAAGCTTGTGCAGTGCAGATTTTTGCCCTGGGTAACAGCATTAGAAAATTTTGCATCAGCAATTTGTCTGAGTCATCCTTTGCATGCTTATTGATTAGAAATACGCAGCCAACGCACAGTAAAAGAGGATATCTTAACTCCTACCCCAACAGTATGCCATTGTAGTACTTTACAGCAACTTACGGGGTATTTTTATATTCTTGGGAAATGGTATAGAAAACTATGGTATACTTTGTTTATATAAACTCCTAGTGACAATGACATTTTTGGGGTTAAAGCCATGTTTTCTTTTTTTACAGCCTGACACACCAACTACCTTGATCAAAGGGCTATGACATGAGTCCATACAATGGTTTGCAGATACATCTGGGGTATAGTTTACCTAGCAAGCTTTGGGATTATCTTATTAACCATTATGACTATGCACCTTTAAAAGCTAATTAAATACATTTTATAAAGATACAGGCCTCATAGTATACTAAAAATGGCATCAAGGTTAAAACAGATTAAGCTTTATTTAGCAAAATAAGATCTCAAATAACATTCATTTACAATATAAATTTACTTGACACCCAAGCAAAATCTTTCCTTCTGAACCTTCTTAGTTCCTTTTCTTCAGATTTAAGTAGTTTAAGGGAAGTTGTATAGGAATCGCCAGTCAGAATAGGATGTTGACTTTCTGTATTCCCAATTAGTTCTCCATCAGAGCCCTCTTCAGTTTTGTCACTTTCCAGGTCTAAATCTTTGCCATCTTGTTCTCCACTGTACAAAAGAAGTAACTTTTTTAGAAATTTGATTGTCTAAACATATAAACAAAATACAATTTTTACAAATCCCTTTCACTCGTTGTAAATTGACAATCCTGACACTTAAATATTTATTTTTATACAGGGGATCATGGAGGAAGTCTTGTAACAGCCGAAGCCTGTTGAATTAGTGACTAATATATGAAACAAAAAAGGCCAAATCCCCATATAATTTGCTCTACCCATGGATACAGTAGATGTGTAAAACTTACACACAAAATATAACTGTTCTTAGTAAAGAAACAGCACAATCTGCACGAAAAGGTGTTATTAAAAAAAATATGTAAAATAGTCGAAGGCGCCAAGGCTGACATCACGTCCCACACTGTCCTACCAGCTCTTGTCCAAGGAGCTAGTAGAGAACTGGTGACATCGGAGAATCGGAGCTTGCATAGTGCAGGGCTGGAGCTTTATTCTAGGGCAGTGATGGCGAACCTTTTGGAGACAGAGTGCCCAAGCAACAACCAAAACCCACTTATATGTCGCAAAGTGCCAACAAGACAATTTAAGCAGTAACTTATTGATCCCTAGTGTATCACAGGTTTTAATTGTATTGGTGTCCTGAGTTCACCAATACAATTGAAAGATGATGGAGAAATTTGGATTGTAGCTTCTCGCAAGGGTCCCCTGAAGAGGAAGGATCAGGTAACCCAGAGCAGGAGCTACAATGACAATCCATCTCTATCCACAACTTCTCGCTCCTCCTGTATTCCTGGCAGCCAAGTGTGTTGCCTTAAAATAGCGCTGAGCATGGCACATCCTGGGCTGCATTGGATCACAGGGGAAAGCCTTGAATACTATCTGGCAAACTCTAAATTGGGGTGAAGGCCTGGGTGCCCACAGAAAGGGCTCCGAGTGCCACCTCTGGCACCCGTGCCATAGGTTCGCCACCACTGTTCTAGGGTGAGAGCCGTACAGGGCTAGCAATACAGGGCATGAATAAATTAATACCATCAGTTAAACCTTAATTCCCCTGTTAATTATGACTTAGCATTTTTCAAATAACTTACATAAAGAATAAAAAGTAAAAAATAGGCTGCACACCAAAATGTAAAAACGTAGCACTTGGGTGAATAAAGTACCCCTTTCTTTTTACATTTCGGTGTGCAGCCTATTTTTTACTTTTTGTACCAAGAGGTGGAGAGTCAAACCACTGAGAAGGGCGAGCACCCGAACTAAGTTCTCTAAAGTGGTGCAGCTGTGAACTTGATTTACAAAGAATATTTATATACCCTTCACTAATAACATAAAACACCTAAAAAAAAACTCTACAAAGCTTGGGTCTGTTTAAAAGAACTGCCTCAGAGAGGTACAAATTACAATTTGATAGCATTTGGATGGCTGTGGGAGGAGCGGGGGCTGCTGAAGAAAAAAAAAGGGCAAGTCTGCAACAGAGTTTTCTCATCTATCCTCTGATTATAAAGATTGTGATTATGGAGGAACCCCCATATATCAGTCTGTTGAAGCCCCAACCACCCTATGCTCTCCTTCTGCAGCCCTGAATAAAACTCAAAATGCGGCAAAAAATAGGAGAAATTCTCTCCAGGACTGATGGCTCTCAAAGACAACTTCCTCCACACGAGTAATACAAAGTCCAGGAGTTGCCTCCATCGATGCTGACCATAAATTTGCTGAAGTATTGGTGGAGATCCTGTTGTTGGTTACTCAAGGTGGATGAATTGAAGTGGGACTTTTCAATTCTGTCACATGATGCACAAAAAATTATACTTCAAAATAAACATGTCGCCATGAATGTAATTTTTAGCAGGTTCAGATACCAAAGGATGCGTGTCGATCGGCACCAGGGAATGATAGGAAATGGTACTTCGGTCCACACATGCAATGATACAAAAATACATACATACATATTTTAGACAATGTAGTCCCCTTACTTCCTTTAGCGCTAAAAGCACACTATAATATTATATATATATATATATATATATATATATATATATATATATATATATATATATATATACACACATACATATATTGTGTATTAAAAAGTGAAAATAAATTATACACATACATGTACTACATGTACAGGGGGTACAGAAAGTATTCAGACCCCTTTAAATTTATTACTGATTCAATTCAGCCAATTTGCAAGATCAAAAAAAGATAATTTTTGGGCTCAATGTAAACTCTGCAACCCATCTTGACAGAAAAAAGCAGAAATCTTAAAAAAAAAAAAGTAAAATGTCACAATGGTCATAAGTATGCAGACCATTTGATGTGCCACCATATTCAACTTACATGCTGTCCATTTCCTTCTGATCCTCTTTGAGATGGTTCTACTTATTATTGGAGTCCAGTTGCGTTTAACTAAACTGATTGATTAGGAAAGGAACACCTGTATATACTGGACCTCATAGCCAACAGTGCATGTCATAGCACATGGGAATCATGAGATCTAAGGAACTGCCAAATGAGCTCAGACAGAATTGTTGCAAGGTACAGATCTTTTCAAAGTTACAAAAGAATTTCTGCAGCACTCAAGGTTCCCAAGAGCAAAGTGGCCTCCACAAACCTTAAAGGGAAGACTTTTGGTATGACCACTATTCTTCCTCAACCTGGCTGTCCAGCGAGACTAAGCAATCATGAGAGAAAAACCTTAGTGAGAGAGGTAAAGAAGAACCCCAAGATCACTGTGGCTGAGCTCCAGAGAAGCAATAGGGAGATACTTTCAAAGTCAACTATAACTGCAGCTCTCCACCAGTCATGGTTTTAAGACAGAATGTGCTGACTGGATCCCCCAATCTAGATGTGAACATTTTTTTTGCATAATTCCCAAGGCGACTCATGTCTGTACAAGCTCAAAAGTGTGCTTCTATTCAATATTAAGTAAACGGTTTGAATACTTATGACCATGTGACATTTCAGTTTTTCTTTAATGCATTAGCAAAATATCTAAATTTCATTTTTTTTGGTCACGATGGAGTGCAGTGTACATTATTATGCAAAAAGATGAAGATTTACTGTTCCGGTAATCATATTTTCCATAGCCTTCACAACAGCACTTGACAGGAGGGATTCCCCACCTCTCCAGGGACAGGAAACAACTTGGAATATTTAAGGGGGTCCCTCCCCCTTGTTCCCCAGTCTTTTACAAGGAGTTTAGATGCTTGAATACTTTATTTTTTATTATTGTGTGTTATTTAATAATGGTGGGAAAATCCTGTGTAAAGCTACGGAAAATCTGCTTACCGGTAAGAGTGATCTTCATCTTTTCCTAACACCTTAACAACGGCACTTGACAGGAGATGTAACAAAGAAATATAAAATTAGGGCGGGACTACTGCTGAAAGCACCTTCCTTCCTGAAAGCTCAGAAGATGAGAATGTCCAACGTATAATGGTGGAAGAAAGTTAAAGGATTCTTATAGGTGGCTCTGTTCTACTGAAGCAGAGGCTCTTCCTGCCCAGGAGGTGGAAACTGCTCTTGTTGAATGAGACCGCAGATCTTTTGGAGAAGATAACCCTTGGAGTGGATATTAATCTGAAATTGTAGTTTTTAACCATATTGCAATAGTAGCTTTACTTGGGGATGCTCCTTTATTCTTCCCTGAAATTGTATGAGCAAATGGTCCGATTTCCGGAATTACTTTGTATTTTGCAAATATGCCAGAATGCCCCTTTTTTTTGGTAGATGTTTGTGATGTGTAAAAGGAGTTGGTTGCAGGTGCCTATTGTAGAGAGATTGGTAGAGTATACACTATGGGACCAAAGGATATGTCCCGGAGTAGTATAGCAAGTTGGTAAGGTCATTAGTTTGGTAATGTTTAAAAATTAGAAAGATGTAAACTACCTAACGGATGCAGCAAACCCCCCCCCCCCCTGTGGTCGGGTGAGAGAAACTGAATTTCTTAGAGTATTAGTTGATTGTAAAAAGAACAGGGATGACTGTTGTGCTTCCAGGTAGGTTGCAAGAAAAGAAGTTTTGTACCGTGTAAGCCAGTTGAAGAAATTCCTGTTGCTTTTGGTTAAATAAAGTTACCTTCTTGAGATTGTGATACCTTTTAATGGCTAACTGAAATATAAGATGCTTTAAGCAAGCTTTCGGGACAGCTATGATCCCTTCATCAGGCATGGCATAACAGTCTTTCTGAAGTGACACAGAACTTATACACCCTGATAATAATACTTACAAGTAAAAACAACAGTGCATCAAAACAGAAAAGAATGAAAGAGACAGCTACAAGTCCAATGTTCCAAATGACATAAGTAGGGGTACGATATTACTGCATGGCCTGTGTCCCGGGTTGTGCAGTATACCGGGATAGAAGATAAATCTTTGTCATGTTTGAGAAGCGCAGTCTGAAGTCCTGCTATTTTATCTCCAAAGTTTATTTCAAAGGTCATAGATAAACGGATAACGCGTTTCGGGTGCGTACAACGTCCTTCAGCTCCATATGGTTGCGCAATGTCCTGATAAAGGTCAAGAAATACAAAGAATTGGTCTGTGAATGTAAGATAGATGAATTTATATATTATTTATATATTTTTAGACATAAAATAAAAATGACTTTTTTCATGTAAAAACAAAACATACAAAATGGTATAAAAATAGTTTAAAAATGTATAAATAAATACAGGCAGTCCCCGGGTTACATACAAGATGGGGTCTGGAGGTTTGCTCTTAAGTTGAATTTGTATGTAAGTCGAAACTGTATATTTTATAATTGAAGTTCTAGACAAATTTTTTTCTTTTGTCCCAGTGACAATTGGAGTTTCAAAATTGTTGCTGTAATTGGACCAAGGATTATCAATAAAGCTTCATTAGACACTATACAGCTGATCATTGCACTCTGGGACTATAGTAAAGCATCCAGAGAGCTCCACCAGAGGTCACAGTGGGCAGAGGGGTCCGTCTGTAACTATGTCCAAGTACACAGCACTCCCGACTATCCAAGCTCTATTAAGCAAGTATTTTCACATTGCATCCCCAAAGCTTGATTGGAACCAAAGACCTCATAAGTCTACAATGTTTTCATACAGGTACAGCCACAATTTACCACCGACATCCACAAAGTACTACTGTGACTATATTGACCCCTTCAATAATAATAATAATAGTAATATTAAGTATGACCCTGCGCTTGCGCAAAACTCCGGGTACACGGACGAGGAGCTGCACGCTGAAGATGAAATGGACAGTCGGGAGTGCTGTGTACTTGCATCCCTGTCCGCTCTATTAAATAGAGGCTGGCACGTGCGCAGTGTGGGGAGCGTGTTAGTCAGTAGAAGCGGAAGGTGGTCTTTCAATCTATGAAATGTATATATATTTATATTTTTGTCTGCCCATTCTTAACACACAGACATTACACCCCTATTCCAAGTAGGTCCACATCCCTCTATCTTCAACAAGAGAGCCTAGGGTCAGAATGCCGGGTCAGTATCCCTTTACTATGCATTAACTTGAGAGTAACTTGCATTACTATATATAGGAATTATTTTATGAAATGTAACAACACTTGTGGCCATGCTATTGACTATTTATCTACTACAGGCGGTCCCCTACTTAAGGACACCCTATCTTACAGACAACCCATAGTTACAGACGGACCCCTCTGCCTACTGTGACCTCTGGTGAAGCTTTCTGAATGCTTTACTATAGTCCCAGAGTGCAATGATCAGCTGTAAGGTGTCTGTAATGAAGCTTTATTGATAATCCTTGGTCCAATTACAGCAAAAATTTTGAAACTCCAATTGTCACTGGGACAAAAGAAAAAAAATTGTGTAAAACTTCAATTCTAAAATATACAGTTTCGACTTACATACAAATTCAACTTAAGAACAAACCTCCGGACCCTATCTTGTATGTAACCCGGAGACTGCCTGTATTTATTTATACATTTTTAAACTATTTTTATACCATTTTGTATATTTTATTTTTACATGAAAAAAGCCATTATTTTTATTTTAATGTCTAAAAATATATAGTACTACGGCCTCTGTTGTAGTTAAAATTTATCTATCTTACATTCACAGACCAATTCTTTGTATTTCTTGACCTTTATCAGAACATTGCGCAGGGTCATAGCTCCAAGGCCGGAGCTACTGCACATGCGCAGAATGCCGGGTACTAGGACGAGGCCAAAGATGAGATGGTAGGATTAGAAAATAGGCTACTGGGGCGTGGAGTAGCCACGACGTGTAGCCTCATGTCCGGCTACTCCACGCTCAAGTGGCCGCTTAAGAAAATTTACATATCAGCGCTACAAAGTTTTCTAAAAGATAGCCGGGACGTGAGGATAAGCTCTAAAAAAGGGCTATCCTTACGTCCCATTCATCCACCTACCACCTGTTCTGCCTTTATAGGTAGAATCGTGGTGGTAGGTTCCCTTTAAAATTGGTCTATCTTACATGCCCAGACCAATTCTTTGTATTTCTTGACTTGTGTAACCATCTGGACCTGAAGAAGGGCGCTGTAGGCACTCGAAACATGTTGTCCGTTTACCTATGACCTTTGAAATAAACTATTGTCACATTTGAGAAGCGCGGTCTGAAGTCCTGCTTTTTTTTTTTTTTTTTCTCCAACGACTTATACACCATGGACAGAGAAGAAATGCAAACAAAATGTAAACAAAAGGTCAATTGCAATAAGTTGAGACAACATGCCCTTAATTAGATAACTTGGAAAGTGTGATGGTTGCCTATATGATATATAGCAGTGATGGCGAACCTTTTAGAGGTCGAGTGCCCAAACAGCAAACTTAAACATGCATATTTTTTGCTGTAACGTATGCTGTACCATGGCTTTCAATGGGCCTAGAGGGCACCAATATCTTTGTCAGAAAGAGGAAATATAACAGGAATATTCATGGGGCCGCACAAAAGGAGCTCAAATGATAACCTGACCCTGTCCACGCCACCTCTCTCTTCCTGCAGTCTCCGGTATACAAGGATGCTCCACATTAAAATAATGCTAAGCATGGCAAGTCCTGAGACTGCAGGTGGATCCCTATCTGGAGAACTCTGCCATGGTGCAACAGCCTCTGAGAGGGCTCTAAGTGCCACCTCTGGCACCCGTGCTGTAGGTTCGCCGCCACTGATATATAGTATGATTGCCTCTAAGTGAAAAAATCTGGAGTCTTTGATGAACCATTATCTTAAGATAACATCTGTTAGAGGGTGTAGTGAGTCATGAATCCCTATGGTAATAAACTTGTATTCCCAAATTAGTCTCTCATTTTGTGACCGGAAATTGTCCTTTAATATTAGAACCTTCATATTCAGGGTGTTATGGCCAGGACTGTTTTGCCACAGGTAAATGTTTCTGCTCCTTTTATTGTGTGGAGATGAGACCTTATCCGGGATTTACGTTTTTGTCCTGTTTCTCCAACATAAAAGACCCTCCACAGGACATTTTGTGCACACAATCAGGTAGACCACATTAGTGGAGCATGAAAATGTCCCCGGGATGTTATATTCCTGGTGTGTGTTGGGGATCTGTATCATGTCTGTGATCAAAATCAGAGAGCAGGTTTTGCAGCTCCTGACATTACAGGGGAAAGTTTCTTTTTGTATGTAAGATGTAGGTAGCTCCTGATCACAATATTACTCAGGTTTCAGAAACCAATTGATCAACCTTCATACCTGAGATGGGACAGCTTTCACCCTAAACATATAAAAAAAAATCCATCATCTACATCCAGGCTATCCGATATAATCGGATCTGCTCTAGTCCAACAGACTAAAGAATCTTAGGAAGACATTCCTAAATCAGGGATACCATCCTATGCTGATTGACAATCAAATCTATAGTGCAAACAGGATACCCAGGAGCCATCTTCTCCAGTACAAAGAAAAAGTGAACAACAATAGTGTAACACTGGTTGTGACTTACAATTCACATTTGGAAATATTAAGAACAACCTCAAGAAAACTCCACGCGCTTACCTGCACCCAGCAATGGATTGTGAACTCTGGCAGACTTCAGCGCAGCAGCGACACATGGTGGACGTCGGAGGAACTGCCTTAGTAAATCGCCGGAAGACCCGAATCCACCGCTAGAACGCGAATGGACTGGGTAAGTAAATCTGCCCCAATGTTCCCAGACTCTCCATTGCTGTGCTACAGGCAACCCCAAAAAGGAATATTGTGATGAGGAGCTCCCTACCATCTAACATACAAAAAGTTAAATTATTCTCACTGTTAATTCCTTTTCCATTAGTCCACCATGGATCAATGGAGGATGACACTTAACCCTGCAGGGACAGTAAGCGGAGAAGTTAAAACACCCCCCCCTGCATCCACATACCAGTGGCTTCCAATAACGAACCTTGGCAGTCGATACAACCCATTTATTATATGTTCCATTCACATACAGCATAGGCATAATACATTCAATTTATCAACAATATAACATAGGGTGGGAATAGACATGGGCCGTCATGGTGGACTAATAGAAAAGGTTTTCAACGGTGAGAATAATTCAATTTATCCCCTAGCATCCCCCATGATGGCCCCAGATGGAGACATAACAAATAACCATCTCTTGGGGGTGGGGGGGGGGGGGTGGTGGGAAACAACAGCCTGTAATCCCTTCCTACCAAAGGCTCTCTAGTATTTTGTAAGTGTAGTCTGTAATGTTTAGCAAAAGTCATATGATTGCACCAGGTTGCAGCCCTAAAAATTTCCTCTAAAAATTTCCTCTATTGATGCTCAGCTCTTCTCTGACCAGGACGTTGCCATGGCCCGAGATGAGTGTGCTTTAATTGTTCCTGGAGCATCTAATTGTTGAGCTGCGTATGCTGCTCTGATGACTTACTGAATCCATCTCAGTTGTTGTAGGGTTGAAATAGTCAGATTTCTGTGCAAGATCAATTCTTCTTCTGTTGTTCCAATTATCAACAGGTCGTCTACATATGGAATGATCTTTACTTTCTTCATTCTCAAATGGGCTATTATTTCTATTATAATCTTTGAGAAGGTCCTTGGGGCTGACGAGACCCCGAACGGTATACTTAATTGTTTTAGGGTCTCATTAATTGGAAATACTATCCTCCTTTTTGTTTTTAGAATGCCAAAAAGCTCATCCTACACTGACTTGGGCTATATTCACACTGCCGTTGCCCGCCCGTACAGTAGCGGGCAACGGCAGTGCACGGGGAGAGGAGGAGGAGGTGAGCGCAGCTCACCCCCACCCCTCTCCATAGAGATACATGGCGCAGGTCCTATCTTTTTCCCGGGTATGGAGCGGTACGGTGCCGCACGTGTGCGCCCATTGCCGTCTATGGAGGACGTATATCGGCCGTATATACGTCCTCCATACAGTAGTGTGAATGTAGCCTTAGACTCTTCAATATCCTCAATCTTAAAGGGGTTATGCCACGAAACAATTGACTACAAAAAGCTGTCAAAGAGGTTAAAATATTTCAAAAATCTATTTGTAATGGTTACCTGGAAGTAAAGATACCTTTCTATTTGATATTATGATGCGTGTTCAGCCTCTACTCTGTTCCACACAGAAACAGATGAGGGAGGGGCCTGGCCAGGCACATGCACAGCACTGACAGAGGCAACTCTCTGGCCTCACCTCAGCGCTACAGAGCGCTCAGCCTTCAGAGTCTCCTTCCACCTGCTGTGCTCAAATAGTCCATGCATTACTGATCCAATAGAAGTCCAATTGAAATGTGTCATACGCCCCATGTTAAAAGTGCACCAAAAAAAGTTGGTGCAGTCTGTCAAAGCAGTGCAGGGGGCACCAGATTCATGAAGAACGTGCGCCAGAAATCCTGAATCTGGCGCCCCCTGCACACTACACAGGACACTGCACATAGTACACATGTACTATGTATTCTCACAGCATCATGGTCGGTCAGGCTGACATGCATGGCGGAAGTCTAGGTGGTTGCAGGGGAGGCAAACCCCACGTGTATCGTCACTCCAAAGTGACACTTACCCCTGAGGAAGTCACTTTGAAGAGAGGATACGCATGGAGTTTGCTGTCCCTGCATTTTTCTAGACCTCCGACATATTTACACTTTACTGTCCGCCTGACCGACCATGATGCTGTGAGAATACATTGTTTTGCTGCTCTTGTATGCATTGATTGTACAAAATTAGGTGCAATAGTTGTTTTTATAACTTTTACTAATAAACTTTTGTATTTTTGTATGTTGATTGAATCTCTTTCTGTGTATTTTGTAAGGAATTGCAACCAAATCTCTAGATAGATAGATATGTGATAGATAGAGAGATAGATAGATATGTGATAGAGAGATAGATAGAGAGATAGATAGATAGGAGATAGATATGTGATTGATAGATAGATAGGAGATAGATAGATATGTGATAGATAGATAGGAGATAGATAGATATGTGATAGATAGAGAGATAGATAGATATGTGAAAGATATGTGATAGATAGATATGAGATAGATCGATAGATGAGAGATAGATCGATAGATGAGAGATCGATAGATCGATAGATGAGAGATCGATAGATCGATAGATGAGAGATCGATAGATAGATAGATAGATCGATAGAGAGATAGATAGATCGATAGAGAGATAGAGAGATAGATAGATCGATAGAGAGATAGATAGATCGATAGAGAGATAGAGAGATCGATAGAGAGATAGAGAGATCGATAGAGAGATAGATAGATCGATAGAGAGATAGATAGATCGATAGAGAGATAGATAGATCGATAGAGAGATAGATAGATCGATAGAGAGATAGATAGATCGATAGAGAGATAGATAGATCGATAGAGAGATAGATAGATCGATAGAGATAGATAGATCGATAGAGAGATAGATAGATCGATAGAGAGATAGATAGATCGATAGAGAGATAGATAGATAGATCGATAGATATGAGATAGATCGATAGAGAGATAGATAGATCGATAGAGAGATAGATAGATCGATAGAGAGATAGATAGATCGATAGATCGATAGATATGAGATAGATCGATAGAGAGATAGATAGATAGATCGATAGAGAGATAGATAGATCGATAGATATGAGATAGATCGATAGAAAGATAGATAGATCGATAGAGAGATAGATAGATCGATAGAGAGATAGATAGATCGATAGATATGAGATAGATCGATAGATATGAGATAGATCGATAGAGAGATAGATAGATCGATAGATATGAGATAGATCGATAGAGAGATAGATAGATCGATAGAGAGATAGATAGATCGATAGAGAGATAGATAGATCGATAGATATGAGATAGATCGATAGAGAGATAGATAGATCGATAGAGAGATAGATAGATCGATAGAGATATCGATAGAGAGATAGATAGATCGATAGATATGAGATAGATCGATAGAGAGATAGATAGATCGATAGAGAGATAGATAGATCGATAGAGAGATCGATAGATATGAGATAGATCGATAGAGAGATAGATAGATAGAGAGATAGATAGATCGATAGAGAGATAGATAGAGAGATCGATAGATCGATAGATAGATAGAGAGATAGATAGATCGATAGAGAGATAGATAGATCGATAGAGAGATAGATAGATCGATAGAGAGATAGATAGATCGATAGAGAGATAGATAGATCGATAGAGAGATAGATAGATCGATCGATAAAGAGATAGATAGATAGATCGATAGATATGAGATAGATCGATAGAGAGATAGATAGATCGATAGATATGAGATAGATCGATAGAGAGATAGATAGATCGATAGAGAGATAGATAGATAGATAGATAGAGAGATAGATCGATAGAGAGATAGATAGATCGATAGAGAGATAGATAGATCGATCGATAAAGAGATAGATAGATAGATCGATAGATATGAGATAGATCGATAGAGAGATAGATAGATCGATCGATATGAGATAGATCGATAGAGAGATAGATAGAGAGATAGATAGATAGATAGATAGAGAGATAGATAGATCGATAGAGAGATAGATAGATAGATAGAGAGATAGATAGATCGATAGAGAGATCGATAGATCGATAGAGAGATAGATAGATCGATAGAGAGATAGATAGATCGATAGAGAGATAGATAGATCGATAGATAGAGAGATAGATCGATAGAGAGATAGATAGATCGATAGAGAGATAGATAGATAGATCGATAGATATGAGATAGATCGATAGAGAGATAGATAGATCGATAGAGAGATAGATAGATCGATAGAGAGATAGATAGATCGATAGATAGATCGATAGAGAGATAGATAGATCGATAGAGAGATAGATAGATCGATAGAGAGATAGATAGATCGATAGATAGATAGATCGATAGAGAGATAGATAGATCGATAGAGAGATAGATCGATCGATAGAGAGATAGATCGATAGAGAGATAGATAGATCGATAGAGAGATAGATAGATAGATATGAGATAGATCGATAGAGAGATAGATAGATCGATAGAGAGATAGATAGATCGATAGAGAGATAGATAGATCGATAGAGAGATAGATAGATCGATAGAGAGATAGATAGAGAGATAGATAGATCGATAGAGAGATAGATAGATCGATAGATATGAGATAGATAGATAGATAGATCGATAGATAGAGAGATAGATCGATAGAGAGATAGATAGATCGATAGAGATAGATAGATCGATAGAGATAGATAGATCGATAGATAGATCGATAGAGAGATAGATAGATCGATAGAGAGATAGATAGATCGATAGAGAGATAGATAGATCGATCGATAAAGAGATAGATAGATAGATCGATAGATATGAGATAGATCGATAGAGAGATAGATAGATCGATAGATATGAGATAGATCGATAGAGAGATAGATAGATCGATAGAGAGATAGATAGATCGATAGAGAGATAGATAGATCGATAGAGAGATAGATAGATCGATAGAGAGATAGATAGATCGATAGAGAGATAGATAGATAGATCGATAGATATGAGATAGATCGATAGAGAGATAGATAGATCGATAGAGAGATAGATAGATCGATAGAGAGATAGATAGATAGATAGAGAGATAGATAGATCGATAGAGAGATAGAGAGATAGATAGATCGATAGATAGATCGATAGATAGATCGATAGATAGAGAGATCGATAGAGAGAGAGATCGATAGAGAGATAGATCGATAGAGAGATAGATAGATCGATAGATATGAGATAGATCGATAGAGAGATAGATAGATCGATAGAGAGATAGATAGATCGATAGAGAGATAGATAGATCGATAGAGAGATAGATAGATCGATAGATATGAGATAGATAGATCGATAGAGAGATAGATAGATCGATAGATATGAGATAGATCGATAGAGAGATAGATAGATCGATAGAGAGATAGATAGATCGATAGAGAGATAGATAGATAGATCGATAGATATGAGATAGATCGATAGAGAGATAGATAGATCGATAGAGAGATAGATAGATCGATAGAGAGATAGATAGATAGATAGAGAGATAGATAGATCGATAGAGAGATAGATAGATCGATAGAGAGATAGATAGATCGATAGAGAGATAGATAGATCGATAGATATGAGATAGATAGATCGATAGAGAGATAGATAGATCGATAGATATGAGATAGATCGATAGAGAGATAGATAGATCGATAGAGAGATCGATAGAGAGATAGATAGATCGATAGAGAGATAGATAGATCGATAGAGAGATAGAGAGATAGATAGAGAGATAGATAGATCGATAGATATGAGATAGATAGATCGATAGAGAGATAGATAGATCGATAGATATGAGATAGATCGATAGAGAGATAGATAGATCGATAGAGAGATCGATAGAGAGATAGATAGATCGATAGAGAGATAGATAGATCGATAGAGAGATAGAGAGATAGATAGATCGATAGATAGATCGATAGATAGATCGATAGATAGAGAGATCGATAGAGAGATAGATCGATAGAGAGATAGATAGATCGATAGATATGAGATAGATCGATAGAGAGATAGATAGATCGATAGAGAGATAGATAGATCGATAGAGAGATAGATAGATCGATAGAGAGATAGATAGATCGATCGATAGAGAGATAGATAGATCGATAGATATGAGATAGATAGATCGATAGAGAGATAGATAGATCGATAGATATGAGATAGATCGATAGAGAGATAGATAGATCGATAGAGAGATAGATAGATCGATAGAGAGATAGATAGATCGATAGAGAGATAGATAGATCGATAGAGAGATAGATAGATCGATAGATCGATAGAGAGATAGATAGATCGATAGAGATAGATAGATCGATAGAGAGATAGATAGATAGATATGAGATAGATAGATAGATATGAGATAGATCGATAGAGAGATAGATAGATCGATAGAGAGATAGATAGATCGATCGATAGAGAGATAGATAGATCGATAGAGAGATAGATAGATCGATAGATATGAGATAGATCGATAGATATGAGATAGATCGATAGAGAGATAGATAGATCGATAGAGAGATAGATAGATCGATAGAGAGATAGATAGATATGAGATAGATCGATAGAGAGATAGATAGATCGATAGAGAGATAGATAGATCGATAGAGAGATAGATAGATCTAGAGAGATAGATAGATCGATAGAGAGATAGATAGATCGATAGAGAGATAGATAGATCGATAGAGAGATAGATCGATAGATATGAGATAGATCGATAGAGAGATAGATAGATAGAGAGATAGATAGATCGATAGAGAGATAGATAGATCGATAGAGAGATAGATAGATCGATAGAGAGATAGATAGATCGATAGAGAGATAGATAGATCGATAGAGAGATAGATAGATCGATAGATATGAGATAGATCGATAGAGAGATAGATAGATCGATAGAGAGATAGATAGATCGATAGAGAGATAGATAGATCGATAGAGAGATCGATAGAGAGATAGATAGATCGATAGAGAGATCGATAGATCGATAGATATGAGATAGATCGATAGAGAGATAGATAGATCGATAGAGAGATCGATAGAGAGATAGATAGATCGATAGAGAGATAGATAGATCGATAGAGAGATAGATAGATCGATAGAGAGATAGATAGATCGATAGAGAGATAGATAGATCGATAGAGAGATAGATAGATCGATCGATAAAGAGATAGATAGATAGATCGATAGATATGAGATAGATCGATAGAGAGATAGATAGATCGATAGATATGAGATAGATCGATAGAGAGATAGATAGATCGATAGAGAGATAGATAGATCGATAGAGAGATAGATAGATCTAGAGAGATAGATAGATCGATAGAGAGATAGATAGATCGATAGAGAGATAGATAGATCGATAGAGAGATAGATCGATAGATATGAGATAGATCGATAGAGAGATAGATAGATCGATAGAGAGATAGATAGATCGATAGATAGAGAGATAGATCGATAGAGAGATAGATAGATCGATAGAGAGATAGAGAGATAGATAGAGAGATCGATAGAGAGATAGATAGATAGATAGATAGAGAGATAGATAGATCGATAGAGAGATAGATAGATAGAGAGATCGATAGAGAGATAGATAGATCGATAGAGAGATAGATAGATCGATAGAGAGATAGATAGATCGATAGAGAGATAGATAGATCGATAGAGAGATCGATAGAGAGATAGATAGATCGATAGAGAGATAGATAGATCGATAGAGAGATAGATAGATCGATAGAGAGATAGATAGATCGATAGATATGAGATAGATCGATAGAGAGATAGATAGATCGATAGAGAGATAGATAGATCGATAGATAGAGAGATAGATCGATAGAGATAGATAGATCGATAGATAGATCGATAGAGAGATAGATAGATCGATAGAGATAGATAGATCGATAGAGAGATAGATAGATAGATAGATATGAGATAGATAGATAGATATGAGATAGATCGATAGAGAGATAGATAGATCGATAGAGAGATAGATAGATCGATAGAGAGATAGATAGATCGATAGAGAGATAGATAGATCGATCGATAGATAGATAGATCGATAGAGAGATAGATAGATCGATCGATAAAGAGATAGATAGATAGATCGATAGATATGAGATAGATCGATAGAGAGATAGATAGATCGATAGATCGATAGATATGAGATAGATAGATAGATAGATCGATAGATAGAGAGATAGATCGATAGAGAGATAGATAGATCGATAGAGAGATAGATAGATCGATAGAGAGATAGATAGATCGATAGATATGAGATAGATAGATCGATAGATATGAGATAGATAGATCGATAGATATGAGATAGATAGATCGATAGATATGAGATAGATCGATAGATATGAGATAGATCGATAGAGAGATAGATAGATCGATAGAGAGATAGATAGATCGATAGAGAGATAGATAGATCGATAGATAGAGAGATAGATCGATAGATAGATAGAGAGATAGATCGATAGAGAGATAGATAGATCGATAGAGATAGATAGATAGATCGATAGAGAGATAGATAGATAGATAGATATGAGATAGATAGATAGATATGAGATAGATCGATAGAGAGATAGATAGATCGATAGAGAGATAGATAGATCGATCGATAGAGAGATAGATAGATCGATAGAGAGATAGATAGATCGATAGATAGAGAGATAGATCGATAGAGAGATAGATAGATCGATAGAGATAGATAGATCGATAGATAGATCGATAGAGAGATAGATAGATAGATCGATAGAGAGATAGATCGATCGATAAAGAGATAGATAGATCGATAGATATGAGATAGATCGATAGAGAGATAGATAGATCGATAGAGAGATAGATAGATCGATAGATAGATCGATAGAGAGATAGATAGATCGATAGATATGAGATAGATCGATAGAGAGATAGATAGATCGATAGAGAGATCGATAGAGAGATAGATAGATCGATAGAGAGATAGATAGATCGATAGAGAGATAGATAGATCGATAGATCGATAGAGAGATAGATAGATCGATAGAGAGATAGATAGATCGATAGAGAGATAGATAGATCGATAGAGAGATAGATAGATCGATAGAGAGATAGATAGATCGATCGATAAAGAGATAGATAGATAAATCGATAGATATGAGATAGATCGATAGAGAGATAGATAGATCGATAGATATGAGATAGATCGATAGAGAGATAGATAGATCGATAGAGAGATAGATAGATCGATAGAGAGATAGATCGATAGAGAGATAGATAGATCGATAGAGAGATAGATAGATCGATAGAGAGATAGATAGATCGATAGATAGATCGATAGAGAGATAGATCGATAGAGAGATAGATAGATCGATAGATATGAGATAGATCGATAGAGAGATAGATAGATCGATAGAGAGATAGATAGATCGATAGAGAGATAGATAGATCGATAGAGAGATAGATAGATCGATAGAGAGATAGATAGATCGATAGAGAGATAGATAGATCGATAGAGAGATAGATAGATCGATAGAGAGATAGATAGATCGATAGAGAGATAGATAGATCGATAGAGAGATAGATAGATCGATAGAGAGATAGATAGATCGATAGAGAGATAGATAGATCGATAGAGAGATAGATCGATAGAGAGATAGATAGATCGATAGAGAGATAGATAGATCGATAGAGAGATAGATAGATCGATAGATATGAGATAGATCGATAGATATGAGATAGATCGATAGAGAGATAGATAGATCGATAGAGAGATAGATAGATCGATAGAGAGATAGATAGATCGATAGAGAGATCGATAGAGAGATAGATAGATCGATAGATATGAGATAGATCGATAGAGAGATAGATAGATCGATAGAGAGATCGATAGAGAGATAGATAGATCGATAGAGAGATAGATAGATCGATAGAGAGATAGATAGATCGATAGAGAGATAGATAGATCGATAGAGAGATAGAGAGATAGATAGATCGATAGATAGATCGATAGATAGATCGATAGATAGAGAGATCGATAGAGAGAGAGATCGATAGAGAGATAGATCGATAGAGAGATAGATAGATCGATAGATATGAGATAGATAGATAGATATGAGATAGATCGATAGATAGATCGATAGATATGAGATAGATCGATAGATATGAGATAGATCGATAGATATGAGATAGATCGATAGATATGAGATAGATCGATAGAGAGATAGATAGATCGATAGAGAGATAGATAGATCGATAGAGAGATAGATAGATCGATAGAGAGATAGATAGATCGATAGAGAGATAGATAGATCGATAGAGATAGATAGATAGATCGATAGAGATAGATAGATAGATCGATAGAGATAGATAGAGATAGATAGATCGATAGAGAGATAGATAGATCGATAGATATGAGATAGATCGATAGAGAGATAGATAGATAGAGAGATAGATAGATCGATAGAGAGATAGATAGATCGATAGATAGAGATAGATAGATCGATAGAGAGATAGATAGATCGATAGATATGAGATAGATCGATAGAGAGATAGATAGATCGATAGATATGAGATAGATCGATAGAGAGATAGATAGATCGATAGAGAGATAGATAGATCGATAGATAGAGATAGATCGATAGAGAGATAGATAGATCGATAGATATGAGATAGATCGATAGAGAGATAGATAGATCGATAGAGAGATAGATAGATCGATAGAGAGATAGATAGATCGATAGAGAGAGATAGATAGATCGATAGAGAGAGATAGATAGATCGATAGATATGAGATAGATAGATCGATAGATATGAGATAGATCGATAGAGAGATAGATAGATAGATCGATAGATATGAGATAGATCGATAGAGAGATAGATAGATCGATAGATATGAGATAGATCGATAGAGAGATAGATAGATCGATAGATATGAGATAGATCGATAGAGAGATAGATAGATCGATAGAGAGATAGATAGATCGATAGATAGAGATAGATAGATCGATAGAGAGATAGATAGATCGATAGATATGAGATAGATCGATAGAGAGATAGATAGATCGATAGAGAGATAGATAGAGAGATAGATAGATCGATAGAGAGATAGATAGAGAGATAGATAGATCGATAGAGAGATAGATAGATCGATAGAGAGATAGATAGATCGATAGAGAGATAGATAGATAGATCGATAGAGAGATAGATAGATCGATAGATATATCGATAGAGAGATAGATAGATCGATAGATATGAGATAGATCGATAGAGAGATAGAGAGATAGATAGATCGATCGATAGAGATAGATAGATAGATCGATAGATATGAGATAGATCGATAGAGAGATAGATAGATCGATAGAGAGATAGATAGATCGATAGAGAGATAGATAGATCGATAGATAGAGATAGATAGATCGATAGATCGATAGATAGAGATAGATAGATCGATAGATAGATCGATAGATATGAGATAGATCGATAGAGAGATAGATAGATCGATAGAGAGATAGATAGATCGATAGAGATAGATAGATAGATCGATAGAGATAGATCGATAGAGATAGATAGATCGATAGAGATAGATAGATAGATCGATAGAGAGATAGATAGATCGATAGAGAGATAGATTGATAGAGAGATAGATAGATCGATAGATATGAGATAGATCGATAGAGAGATAGATAGATCGATAGAGAGATAGATAGATCGATAGATCGATAGATAGATCGATAGATAGATCGATAGATAGAGATAGATAGATCGATAGATCGATCGATAGAGAGATAGATAGATCGATAGATCGATAGAGAGATAGATAGATCGATAGAGAGATAGATAGATCGATAGATAGAGATAGATAGATCGATAGATATGAGATAGATCGATAGAGAGATAGATAGATCGATAGATATGAGATAGATCGATAGAGAGATAGATAGATCGATAGAGAGATAGATAGATCGATAGAGAGATAGATAGATCGATAGAGAGATAGATAGATCGATAGATATGAGATAGATCGATAGATATGAGATAGATCGATAGAGATATCGATAGAGAGATAGATAGATCGATAGATATGAGATAGATCGATAGAGAGATAGATAGATCGATAGATATGAGATAGATCGATAGAGAGATAGATAGATCGATAGATATGAGATAGATCGATAGAGAGATAGATAGATCGATAGATATGAGATAGATCGATAGAGAGATAGATAGATCGATAGATATGAGATAGATCGATAGAGAGATAGATAGATCGATAGATATGAGATAGATCGATAGAGAGATAGATAGATCGATAGATATGAGATAGATCGATAGAGAGATAGATAGATCGATAGATATGAGATAGATCGATAGAGAGATAGATAGATCGATAGATCGATAGATCGATAGAGAGATAGATAGATCGATAGATAGATAGAGAGATAGATAGATCGATAGAGAGATAGATAGATCGATAGATAGATCGATAGAGAGATAGATAGATCGATAGATAGATCGATAGAGAGATAGATAGATCGATAGATATGAGATAGATCGATAGAGAGATAGATAGATCGATAGATATGAGATAGATCGATAGAGAGATAGATAGATCGATAGATATGAGATAGATCGATAGAGAGATAGATAGATCGATAGAGAGATAGATAGATCGATAGAGAGATCGATAGAGAGATAGATAGATCGATAGAGAGATAGATAGATCGATAGATCGATAGATAGATCGATAGAGAGATCGATAGAGATAGATAGATCGATAGAGAGATCGATAGAGAGATAGATAGATCGATAGATATGAGATAGATCGATAGAGAGATAGATAGATCGATAGATATGAGATAGATCGATAGAGAGATAGATAGATCGATAGATATGAGATAGATCGATAGAGAGATAGATAGATCGATAGAGAGATAGATAGATCGATAGAGAGATAGATAGATCGATAGAGAGATAGATAGATCGATAGAGAGATAGATAGATCGATAGATCGATAGATAGATCGATAGATCGATAGATAGATCGATAGATCGATAGAGATAGAGAGATCGATAGAGATAGATAGATCGATAGAGAGATAGATCGATAGAGAGATAGATAGATCGATAGATATGAGATAGATCGATAGAGAGATAGATAGATCGATAGATATGAGATAGATCGATAGAGAGATAGATAGATCGATAGAGAGATAGATAGATCGATAGATATGAGATAGATCGATAGAGAGATAGATAGATCGATAGAGAGATAGATAGATCGATAGAGAGATAGATAGATCGATAGATCGATAGAGAGATAGAGAGATCGATAGAGATAGATCGATAGATCGATAGAGAGATAGAGAGATCGATAGAGATAGATAGATCGATAGAGAGATAGATCGATAGAGAGATCGATAGAGAGATAGATAGATCGATAGAGAGATAGATAGATCGATAGAGAGATAGATAGATCGATAGAGATAGATAGATCGATAGAGATAGATAGATCGATAGAGAGATAGATAGATCGATAGAGAGATAGATAGATCGATAGAGAGATAGATAGATCGATAGATATGAGATAGATCGATAGAGAGATAGATAGATCGATAGATATGAGATAGATCGATAGAGAGATAGATAGATCGATAGAGAGATAGATAGATCGATAGATATGAGATAGATCGATAGATATGAGATAGATCGATAGATATGAGATAGATCGATAGATATGAGATAGATCGATAGAGAGATAGATAGATCGATAGAGAGATAGATAGATCGATAGAGAGATAGATAGATCGATAGATATGAGATAGATCGATAGAGAGATAGATAGATCGATAGATAGAGATAGATAGATCGATAGATATGAGATAGATCGATAGAGAGATAGATAGATAGATCGATAGAGAGATAGATAGATAGATCGATAGAGAGATAGATAGATCGATAGAGAGATAGATAGATCGATAGAGAGATAGATAGATCGATAGAGAGATAGATAGATCGATAGATATGAGATAGAGAGATAGATAGATCGATAGAGAGATAGATATGAGATAGATCGATAGAGAGATAGATCGATAGAGAGATAGATATGAGATAGATCGATAGAGAGATAGATAGATCGATAGAGAGATAGATAGATCGATAGAGAGATAGATAGATCGATAGAGAGATAGATAGATCGATAGAGAGATAGATAGATCGATAGAGAGATAGATAGATCGATAGAGAGATAGATAGATCGATAGAGAGATAGATAGATCGATAGAGAGATAGATAGATCGATAGAGAGATAGATAGATCGATAGATATGAGATAGAGAGATCGATAGATCGATAGAGAGATAGATAGATCGATAGAGAGATAGATATGAGATAGATCGATAGAGAGATAGATATGAGATAGATCGATAGAGAGATAGATAGATCGATAGAGATAGATAGATAGATCGATAGAGATAGATAGATAGATCGATAGAGATAGATAGATAGATCGATAGAGAGATAGATAGATCGATAGAGAGATAGATAGATCGATAGAGAGATAGATAGATCGATAGAGAGATAGATAGATCGATAGAGAGATAGATAGATCGATAGAGAGATAGATAGATCGATAGATATGAGATAGATAGATCGATAGATATGAGATAGATAGATAGATATGAGATAGATAGATCGATAGATATGAGATAGATCGATAGAGAGATAGATAGATCGATAGAGAGATAGATAGATCGATAGAGAGATAGATATGAGATAGATCGATAGAGAGATAGATCGATAGAGAGATAGATAGATAGATAGAGAGATAGATAGATCGATAGAGAGATAGATAGATAGATAGATCGATAGAGAGATAGATAGATCGATAGAGAGATAGATAGATCGATAGAGATAGATAGATAGATCGATAGAGAGATAGATAGATCGATAGATATGAGATAGATCGATAGAGAGATAGATAGATCGATAGAGAGATAGATAGATCGATAGAGAGATAGATATGAGATAGATCGATAGAGAGATAGATAGATAGAGAGATAGATAGATAGATAGAGAGATAGATAGATCGATAGAGAGATAGATAGATAGATAGATCGATAGAGAGATAGATAGATCGATAGAGAGATAGATAGATCGATAGAGATAGATAGATAGATCGATAGAGAGATAGATAGATCGATAGATATGAGATAGATCGATAGAGAGATAGATAGATCGATAGAGAGATAGATAGATCGATAGAGAGATAGATAGATCGATAGAGAGATAGATAGATCGATAGAGAGATAGATAGATCGATAGAGAGATAGATAGATCGATAGAGAGATAGATAGATCGATATGAGATAGATCGATAGATATGAGATAGATCGATAGAGAGATAGATAGATCGATAGAGAGATAGATAGATCGATAGAGATAGATCGATAGATCGATAGAGATAGATCGATAGAGATAGATCGATAGATCGATAGAGATAGATCGATCGATAGAGATAGATCGATCGATAGAGAGATAGATAGATCGATAGATATGAGATAGATCGATAGAGAGATAGATAGATCGATAGAGAGATAGATAGATCGATAGATATGAGATAGATCGATAGAGAGATAGATCGATAGAGAGATAGATAGATCGATAGAGAGATAGATCGATAGATCGATAGATAGATCGATAGATCGATAGATAGATCGATAGAGATAGATAGATCGATAGAGAGATAGATAGATCGATAGATATGAGATAGATCGATAGATATGAGATAGATAGATCGATAGAGAGATAGATAGATCGATAGATATGAGATAGATCGATAGAGAGATAGATAGATCGATAGAGAGATAGATAGATCGATAGAGATAGATAGATCGATCGATAGAGAGATAGATATGAGATAGATCGATAGAGAGATAGATCGATAGAGAGATAGATAGATAGAGAGATAGATAGATAGAGAGATAGATAGATCGATAGAGAGATAGATCGATAGAGAGATAGATAGATCGATAGAGATAGATAGATAGATCGATAGATATGAGATAGATCGATAGAGAGATAGATAGATCGATAGAGAGATAGATAGATCGATAGAGAGATAGATAGATCGATAGATATGAGATAGATCGATAGAGAGATAGATAGATCGATAGAGAGATAGATAGATCGATAGAGAGATAGATAGATCGATAGAGAGATAGATATGAGATAGATCGATAGAGAGATAGATCGATAGAGAGATAGATAGAGAGATAGATAGAGAGATAGATAGATAGAGAGATAGATAGATCGATAGAGAGATAGATAGATCGATAGAGAGATAGATAGATCGATAGAGATAGATAGATAGATCGATAGAGAGATAGATAGATCGATAGATATGAGATAGATCGATAGAGAGATAGATAGATCGATAGATAGATCGATAGAGAGATAGATAGATCGATAGATATGAGATAGATCGATAGATATGAGATAGATCGATAGAGAGATAGATAGATCGATAGAGAGATAGATAGATCGATAGATATGAGATAGATCGATAGAGAGATAGAGAGATAGATAGATCGATAGATATGAGATAGATCGATAGAGAGATAGATAGATCGATAGAGAGATAGATAGATCGATAGATATGAGATAGATCGATAGAGAGATAGAGAGATAGATAGATCGATAGATATGAGATAGATCGATAGAGAGATAGATAGATCGATAGATAGAGATAGATAGATCGATAGAGATAGATAGATCGATAGAGATAGATAGATCGATAGAGATAGATAGATCGATAGAGAGATCGATAGAGAGATCGATAGAGAGATAGATATGAGATAGATAGATCGATAGATAGAGATAGATAGATCGATAGAGATAGATAGATCGATAGAGAGATCGATAGAGAGATCGATAGATAGATCGATAGAGAGATCGATAGATCGATAGAGAGATAGATAGATAGATAGATCGATAGATAGAGATAGATAGATCGATAGAGAGATAGATAGATCGATAGAGAGATAGATAGATCGATAGATATGAGAGAGATAGATAGAGAGATAGAGAGATCGATAGAGAGATCGATAGATAGAGAGATAGATCGATAGATAGAGATAGATAGATCGATAGAGAGATAGATAGATCGATAGATAGAGATAGATAGATCGATAGAGAGATAGATAGATCGATAGAGAGATAGATAGATCGATAGATAGATCGATAGAGAGATAGATAGATCGATAGATATGAGATAGATCGATAGATATGAGATAGATCGATAGAGAGATAGATAGATCGATAGAGAGATAGATAGATCGATAGATATGAGATAGATCGATAGAGAGATAGAGAGATAGATAGATCGATAGATATGAGATAGATCGATAGAGAGATAGATAGATCGATAGAGAGATAGATAGATCGATAGATATGAGATAGATCGATAGAGAGATAGAGAGATAGATAGATCGATAGATATGAGATAGATCGATAGAGAGATAGATAGATCGATAGATAGAGATAGATAGATCGATAGAGATAGATAGATCGATAGAGATAGATAGATCGATAGAGATAGATAGATCGATAGAGAGATCGATAGAGAGATCGATAGATAGATCGATAGAGAGATCGATAGAGAGATAGATAGATCGATAGATCGATAGAGAGATAGATAGATAGATCGATAGATAGAGATAGATAGATCGATAGATAGAGATAGATAGATCGATAGATAGAGATAGATAGATCGATAGATAGAGATAGATAGATCGATAGAGAGATAGATAGATCGATAGAGAGATAGATAGATCGATAGAGAGATAGATAGATCGATAGAGAGATAGATATGAGATAGATCGATAGAGAGATAGATCGATAGAGAGATAGATAGATCGATAGATATGAGATAGATCGATAGAGAGATAGATAGATCGATAGAGAGATAGATAGATCGATAGAGAGATAGATAGATCGATAGATAGAGATAGATAGATCGATAGAGAGATAGATAGATCGATAGATATGAGATAGATCGATAGAGAGATAGATAGATCGATAGAGAGATAGATAGATCGATAGATATGAGATAGATCGATAGAGAGATAGATAGATCGATAGAGATAGATAGATCGATAGAGAGATAGATAGATCGATAGAGAGATAGATAGATCGATAGAGAGATAGATAGATCGATAGATATGAGATAGATCGATAGAGAGATAGATAGATCGATAGAGAGATAGATAGATCGATAGATATGAGATAGATCGATAGAGAGATAGATAGATCGATAGAGAGATAGATAGATCGATAGAGAGATAGATAGATCGATAGAGAGATAGATAGATCGATAGAGATAGATAGATCGATAGAGATAGATAGATCGATAGAGATAGATAGATAGATCGATAGATATGAGATAGATCGATAGAGAGATAGATAGATCGATAGAGAGATAGATAGATCGATAGAGAGATAGATAGATCGATAGAGATAGATAGATCGATAGAGATAGATAGATCGATAGAGAGATAGATAGATCGATAGATATGAGATAGATCGATAGAGAGATAGATAGATCGATAGAGAGATAGATAGATCGATAGATAGAGATAGATAGATCGATATAGAGATAGATAGAGAGATAGATAGATCGATAGAGAGATAGATAGATCGATAGATAGAGATAGATAGATCGATAGAGAGATAGATAGATCGATAGAGAGATAGATAGATCGATAGAGAGATAGATAGATCGATAGAGAGATAGATAGATAGATAGAGAGATAGATAGATCGATAGATAGAGATAGAGAGATAGATAGATCGATAGAGATAGATAGATCGATAGATCGATAGAGATCGATAGATCGATAGAGATAGATAGATCGATAGAGATAGATAGATCGATAGAGAGATAGATAGATCGATAGAGAGATAGAGAGATCGATAGAGAGATAGATAGATCGATAGAGAGATAGAGAGATCGATAGAGAGATCGATAGATAGAGATAGATAGATCGATAGAGATAGATAGATCGATAGAGAGATAGATAGATCGATAGAGAGATAGAGAGATCGATAGAGAGATAGAGAGATCGATAGAGAGATCGATAGATAGAGATAGATCGATAGAGAGATAGATAGATCGATAGATATGAGATAGATCGATAGATAGATCGATAGAGAGATAGATAGATCGATAGAGAGATAGATAGATCGATAGAGAGATAGAGAGATCGATAGAGAGATCGATAGATAGATAGATCGATCGATAGAGATAGATAGATCGATCGATAGAGATAGATAGATCGATAGATAGAGATAGATAGATCGATAGATAGATCGATAGAGATAGATAGATCGATAGAGATAGATAGAGATAGATAGATCGATAGAGATAGATAGATCGATAGAGATAGATAGATCGATAGAGATAGATAGAGATAGATAGATCGATAGAGATCGATAGAGATAGATAGATCGATAGAGATAGATAGATCGATAGAGATAGATAGATCGATAGAGAGATAGATCGATAGAGATAGATAGATCGATAGAGATAGATAGATCGATAGAGATAGATAGATCGATAGAGAGATAGATCGATAGAGAGATAGATCGATCGATAGAGAGATAGATCGATAGAGAGATAGATAGATCGATAGAGAGATAGATAGATCGATAGAGAGATAGATAGATCGATAGAGAGATAGATAGATCGATAGAGATAGATAGATCGATAGATAGATCGATAGAGAGATAGATAGATCGATAGAGATCGATATCGATAGAGAGATCGATAGAGAGATCGATAGAGAGATCGATAGAGAGATCGATAGAGAGATCGATAGAGAGATCGATAGAGAGATCGATAGAGAGATCGATAGAGAGATAGATAGATCGATAGATAGATCGATAGATCGATAGAGAGATAGATAGATCGATAGAGAGATAGATCGATCGATAGAGAGATAGATCGATCGATAGAGAGATAGATCGATCGATAGAGAGATAGATCGATCGATAGAGAGATAGATCGATCGATAGAGAGATAGATCGATCGATAGAGAGATAGATCGATCGATAGAGAGATAGATGACAGCTTCTCACATGTTGCTGATGTTTAGTGACTTCCCTGCTAGTCAGGCACAGGGGCCTCTTTGCAGGAGAGCAGGGTAACATGGAGGGACAGTGCATGGAGGAGAGTACAGGAGGAGGACTGCAGGACAGCAGTGTAGCATGGAGGGACAGTGAATGGTGGAGTGTACAGGAGGAGGACTGTATCAGGAGAGGTCAGAGCTCAGCCTGTTACTTGTGTTATCTCTGCAGCCTCCTGTGTGACCTGACTAATGGTGGAGGGAGGAAAGGGCTAATACATTGCTATGATCCATGTTAGGGGAGGACTCCTCTGAGCAGACATGTCTGGCTGCAGTTACCTTGTATCTGCTGCTGTAGGCTCCTGTGTAGCTGGTGAGCAGTGGCCATCACAGCACAATCTCTGCCCCTCCTCCTCTCTCACCTCCTATTGGCTGCAGTGTGTCAGGTGATCTCTCAGTGTGCAGAGGAGCTGTGAGCCCGTGGAGTGATCTGTAGTGGTGAACAGCTGACTGACTCCCTGTGCGCAGACTCGGCCAGATCAGCTGTTGCTCAGGACGGGACACAGCTACCACCGGGGGGCGCCAGCAACCAGAACAAAAGGAGTTATCTCAGTAAGCCTGCAGATTTTGTAATAAGTGTAAATGGTGAAAGTACTTTTAACAATGCATTGGACCCAATTACAGCAATGTGCAATGGTGACACAACCCCTTTAAGCGTATCTCGTACAGCTTTAAGGAGTGCATCCAGAGCATCAGAAACAAACATGTACTTTGATTCCATTTTAGATGCTGAGGAAGAGGGAGGTGGCTGCATCTCAACTAGCTCCATATTAGATGTACAAAGCCTGTTCTGCCTCAGATTCCGACTCCGATGGGGATTCTATCCCTCTGGGTCTTTTGCAAGGTGGCTGTAATTGCAGGATTAATGAAAATAGATGAGGTTACTGACGTCTGAATTTCACTTTTAAAGAATCCTCTCATTTCATCCATAAATGACATTCTTTCTTCTCGCATTAATCCATCATACATTCTTTGCAGATAGTTTTTTTTGTAATTTGGTGGTAGTTTATAATAACACATTCTTCCTCTCCACCTCTTTAGTTCTCTCCTTTTCTTTAGGATCCTGCTAAAAAGATGGAGGAATTTTATGAAAACTTTCAGTAAGGGAGGATAACCCCTTGTCCCCCAGATACCCCCGAAACCACTAACATGAGTTATAGGTGGGGGTTCTGGTAGCACTACATCCAGGGCCGGCTCCAGGTTCTAGTAGGCCCCTGGGCGCCAGTGCCTCAGTGGGCCCCTTTACTATGCCTCCCAAATTCGAGTCAGAAAAAGTGACCCACGGCCCGCTTTTGCCCCCTCTTGTTGCCCCACCATACGTTTTTCATGTTACCATGTGTTTGGCTGCTTTTAAAGCCATTTTCTTCATTGATGGAAGCGTAAGCTACTGTGTTTACATTTTCACACCTGCTTACACTTCTAGCAATGAAAGAAAACTCTTTCTAAGCAGCCAAACACATGCGGTGTTATGCATATGTACAAATGTGTGCAGAAAACACTGTGGGCCACATTTATCAAAAGTAGTGCACTAGGTGCAGTTTGCCTGTGGAGTGTGCAGGATGCGGCACATTACAGAATACTGCCGCATGGTTTTCATTAATCTGGTACCTCCTGCACTTTCTGGGAAGTGTCACCAACCTTTTTTGGTGCACTGTTAACATAGAGTGTGCAACGCAATCCTGTCGAGTTGCAGTAATAAATGTGGTGGGTCCGATTATGCACCAGACGCCCCTTTATGTGCAGAATTTTGTGGTGCGGCTGCTACAGAGCAGCTGGCACATAAAACTGGTGAAGACACTTTATAAATACAAGTGCAAGCATTTTAGACATTCAGACAGAAAACTGGCGCAAACACTTTAATATATGTGGCCCATGTGTGAACGCATCTTCAGGGTTATTGTTTTAAAGGAGGGAGGGGGTCAACAGGAAGGGAGACATTGGAAAAGAGGTAGAACAGGTGGCACAGGGGTAAAATAGCAGGGGGCAGAAAGTGGGCAATAATTTACACTGTAGGAGGGAGAAAATGAATATCAGACATCAGCAGGTGTAATGATACAAGCCCTTTTAGACTACTCTGCATGGATGGACTACAAAAGTAAGAGGTAGGCAGTGGCATGAGAACCTGACTGTCAGGGGCAAGACAGCAAAGGGTTAACTGAAAAGACAGCGGAATGACACCTACCATGCTGTACTCCGGAGCCTCCTCACACAGGGTCACGGGGTCACCATACATCGCTGCAGACAGAGGTGACAAGTTCAGCACATGCTGCCTCTGTCAGCGTCCAGCCTGTCTTCCTCCTCCTCCGTGCACTTGCTTATACAACCCCCGAACAGCACTGGTGCCTGGTAGGTTTTCACAGCCCCTACAGGTACCCGGGAAAACACAGCTCAGGCAACACTGATGATGCAGAGAGTGACTGCTCTCTGCATCATTATTATATCATCGGGGAACACCTCCCCGCCTCCAGTGGGCCCTGCCAGCACATGTGGGCCCCGGCACTTGCCCAGGTATGCCGGGTGCTGACGCCGGGCCTGACTACATCCATAACCAGGGACTCCATGCCTTCAAGCTAAACAGAGCATCATGCATTTAGATAATTTCAAACCATAACATGTACTATAAGACCGCACCTGCATGAACAGAATAAGGCTTTTAGATATGTAGGGACTGGAAGCCACTGGTATGTGGATGCAGGGAAGGGGGGGTGTTTTAACCTCTAAACTTCCTGTCCCTGCAGGGTCAAGGGTCATCCTCCATGTGGGGCCGTCATGGGGGACGCTAGGGGAAAAGGAACTTTCCCCTATAATGTAAGGACTTGCAATACCTGCTCTCTGATTTTGACAAGAAAAATCACACAGCAGGAATATAACATCCTGAGGACATTTTCGTGCTCCACTTCTAATGTGGTCTACCCGATTGTGTGCACAAAATGTCCTGTGGAGGGTCTTTATGTTGGAGAAACAGGACAAGAACGTAAATCCCGGATAAAGTCTCATCTCCACACAATAAAAGGAGCAGAAACATTTACCTGTGGCAAAACAGTCCTGGCCATAACACCCTGAATATGAAGGTTCTAATATTAAAGGGCAATTTCCGGTCACAAAATGAGAGACGAATTGGGAATACAAGTTTATTACCCTCTTTGACACCCTCCACACAGGACTCTATCAAAGGGATTCATGACTCACTAGAACAGTGATGGCTAACCTATGACACTCATGTCAGTGCTGACACGCGTAGCCATTTTCACTGACACGCGGCTGCCTGAGAGTTAAGTTTCATCCTATATGACCAGGTGCAGTAGCCGGGAGGCTGAGAGATTGCACTGAGCTTCCAGCACTCCCCCCCCCCCCCTCCTCCCCCGGGCCGGCCCCTCCCCATGTGTGAGCCGTGCCTAGTGTCTCCAGTCAGCACAGGTATCAGCACGGGGCACAGCAGGAGAGGTGACCCGGCCATACACCCAGGAGGCTCCTCTGCAGCTCCTGATAGTTGTGGTGGGGGAGGATGGCAGCACAGTCAGAGGCCACATCGCTGCTGCCTTGTGTGATGTCCCAGCAGCTGCCACCTCTACACTGACCATCTCCACAGCAGGGCCAAGGGAGGACAACAACTCTCATCATACAGTAAGGTCAGTGCACTGTATCATAGAAGACAGTCATCAGGTCTTGTGTGTCAGTTTTGTGATGCACAAGCCCTGAAATAATCGCAACGCCTTGCAAATAGCCAGACATTGCGATTATTTTGCTCCTCATGAGGGAGATGCAGACAGCGGCGCCTGCGCCCTCACTATAACCTGTGAACTTTCATGACAGAAAGTTCACAGGTTACTAAGCATTTCCACACGTGTCTGATTGTAACCGATCTATTACAATGTGCGATTTGCACATAGTAATAGATGATTGGGAAAATCCCCATATACTGCCATAATGTAGTATGGCAGTACATGGTAGGATCAATCAGACAACCTAAAGTAAAAGTACAACCCAAAGTTAAAGTACCCTAGAAGTTAAATAGTATACATATTTGTTATTTAAACTATAAATATCACAAAATTATGTTTTTTTGTCAAGGTGACACACCACCCGAGTTATGCTCGATTTTTTGGCGAATTTTGACACACCAAGCTCAAAAGGTTGCCCATCACTGCACTAGAACCTCTAACAGATGTTATCCTAAGATAATGGTTCATCAGGGACTCCAGATTCTTAAACTTAGAGACAATAAGCAATCACACTGCAGATCTTTGGGCTTCCGTGCCAGTCTTCTTTCTTCTGCAGGGCGCCGCCATTGCTCTCTCTCTCAGCCGGCGCCTAGTATGACGCGCCGCTGCTGACGGCATACTAGGCGCCGTCCGGGAGAAGAACAATGGCGGCACCCTGCAGAAGAAAGAAGACGGGCACGGAAGCCTGAAGACGAGCCGCAGGGACATCGGGGGAACAGCGCTGCACATCAGGGCCACCGGAGGGTGAGTATATACGTTTATTATTTTTTAAGTATTTTTAACTTCCTATATGACTCGTGTATAAGCCGAGGGGACGTTTTTCAGCACATTTTTTGTGCTGAAAAACTCGGCTTATACACGAGTATATACCGTAATAACAATATGGGCCTCTTTCATCCAATTTTTCCGACATCCCATCGAAAATCTAGACCTAATAATAAAAAAAGATCTGAACAATACTTTCACTACCAACACCTTTTTTTTAAAAAAAGGATTGATGTTAACAGTTACTTTATTTCGGAAGCGCCCACTATCGCCCCAGGTTAAACAATGTCCCCTTTGTACAATTCAAAAGAATCTGGAAAATCTGCTCTGAACAGCACACATTAGAGAACAAGCTGGCATTAAAAAAAAAATAGATAAAAAAAAGATACACTACCCAAAATCGAAAGTAGATAATGCACTAACCAAGGTAGAATCTCTCACTCAAGATGATTGGCTACATCCCAAAACAATAAAAAACCCCTGCCAGGACACAACCCGCAACGAGATAAATTTCACAACCACGTACAATGATTAGTTTAAACTAATCAAACAAATTCTTACAAAACACTGGCCCATACTACAAAGTGATCCACATTTCAAGGACAACCGATTACAACCTTCAGAAGAGCGGCAAGCCTAAGCAACATCCTCGCCCCAATGAGACAGACAAAAAAAAAAAAAAAAAAAGGAGGTATTTTCCATCCACTCACAACTTTCCGGCAGAAGAAAAAATGTTGAGTCCAGTATAACACACACTAAGTTTTTGATATTCATAACCCCTTAATGCCGAAGCCACTTTTCACCTTCCTGACACAGCCTTTTTTTCTAATCTGATGTGTCACTATAAGTGGTTATAACTTTGGAACGCTTTAACATAGCCAAGTGAAATTGTTTTTATTTGGTGAAAATGTTGAAAATTTCAAGGCTTTGAACTTTAGGTGCGATTAGCATGATTTTTTGTTTTTTATGAAAATGTGAATAAATTACCCCATTATAGAAACTACACTCCTTAACGTATGTAAAACAACTTTAATGAAGTTTGTTAACCCTTTGTTTTACAGGGGATAAAACAGAATCGAGTGAAATTCTGAAATTTCTAACGAGCATAACAATACCCCATAAGTGGTGGTAACCTGCTGTATGGGCACACACCAGGGCATTGAAGGGAAGGTGCACTATTCAGAGCAGATTATGCATTGAACTTTTTAACGGCTATATAATCTTTATTATTTTGACAAGTAAGGGCTTATTTTTTGCTACGTTAGATGCACTTTACAAATACTACATTTTAGTTGGTCATTGGGTTATTGATGAGATTTTATTAACTCTTAAAATGTGTGTAGGAAAAGGAAATCATACATTTGGGTTTACTTTCTTGTATTCTTTGGATACACTGTACCATAAAAATATTATATTATCTTTATTCTATAGATCACTAGGATTACAAAGATACCTCATTTATATAGTTTTTTATATAGGTTTACACTTTTACTGAAGAAAAACTAATATAGAGAAAATATGGAATTAGTCTTACCGGTAATTCGGTTTCCACTAGTAACCATGACGGCCCCGACCTGGAGGATGCTCCTTATATCCTGTAGGGACAGGAAGTCACAAGAGTTTAAAAGGCTCCTCCCTAGCACCCCACACCAGTGTCTACCAAAGTACCACCTGGAAGGATGTAAGTGCATACACCTTTGGACCCGTTACCAAGAAGGAAGGAAGGGAGGGAAATAATGGGGGGCCGTCATGGTTACTAGTGGAAACCGAATTACCGGTAAGACTAATTCCATATTTTCCACCACGTTCCCATGATGGCTCCCAGCTGGAGACTTACCAGATTACCCATTATTTGAGAGGGACCACTGCCTGGAGAATCTTTCTGCCAAACATCAGATCACCCTGAGAGGCAATGTCCAAGCGGTAGTGTTTCGCGAATGTTGAGGAGCTTGACCACGTAGCTGCACAGCAGATCTGGTCTAAAGATGCACCTCTTTTTTCTGCCCATGAAGTTGCTATGGCTCTAGTGGAATGAGCTTTAATGCTTTCTGGTAGGGAAGCGTTTGCTGACTTATAACAAAGCATGATGGTAAACTTTATCCATCTGGCTAGAGTTGCCTTAGAGGCTTTACTGCCTTTGTTTTTTCCCGCAAAATTTATTAATAGGTTAGAATCTTTTCTCCAACTTTGTGTAGCTTCTAGATACAGAAGCACAGTCCTTCTAACATCTAAGGTTTGCCATTTCTTTTCACAGTCTGTTTTAGGGTCTGGATAGAAAAAGGGAAGAATAATTTGTTTGCGATGGAAGTCTGAGACCACCTTTGGAAGAAACAAGGGGTCTAGTTTAAGAACTATTCTATCCTCTAGGACTCTTAAGAAGGGGTCTTTACATGAAAGGGACTGAATTTCACCTAATCTACGAGTTGTAGTGATAGCTATAAGAAAGGCTGTTTTTAGTGTAAGGTTTTTTATTTGACTCTAGGGGTTCAAAGGAGGGCCCTGCAAGATGGTTTAACACTTAGGAAAGATCCCAAGGGGGAATTTGGTTTTTAATGTATGGTCTAATACGGGAACACCCCTTGATAAATCTTTTGACCCACTGGTAATTGGCCAGGGGAAAATCAAGAAAAACACTAAGTGCAGCAATCTGGACCTTGAGAGTGCTTGGTCTAAGACCCAAGGAAAATCCCGACTGTAAGAAGTCTAACACCTGAGCTAAATTTGGGTTCCCTGAGAGGGAGGATGGTTTCCGCACCAGGAGGAAAATTTTTTCCAAATTTTTTGATAGATGGCATTGGTAACAGGTTTTATGCTTTCTTTCATGGTACTGATTACTTCACTAGAGAGACCCTGGGCTGTTAAGAACGACCTCTCAGGATCCAAGCTGTCAGTTTTAACGGTTTTATGTTTTGATGATGTAATGGTCCCTGTGTGAGAAGGTCCTGACGGTAGGGAAGATGATAGGGATTGTCTATGGACAGTCTCTGAACAACCGGGAACCAGCTCCTTTTTGGCCAGAACGGAGCAATGAGTATCAGTAAAACTTTTTCGGATCTTAGTTTCTGTAGCACTTTTGGAATCAAAGATATAGGGGGGAAGGCATAGACTATACCTGTTCCCCATAACTGGCTGAGAGCATCTAGGCCTGATGGAGAGCCCCTGGAGTCCCCCAAAGATGGCAAATTTCCACAAAGGTTTCTGGATCTAGGGACCATTCGTTTGGGTCCAGTATGACTCTGCTCAAGAAATCTGCTTCTATATTCTCTATCCCCTTTAAGTGGATCGCTGAGAGGGAGAGAAGGTAAGATTCTGCCCATTTGAAAATTTGACGACATAGATTCGTCAGGCTCTTTGATTTTGTTCCCCCTTGCCTGCGAAGGTAAGCGACCAGTCGTATTGTCGGAGAGGATTTTGAAGTGTTGACCTTCTATGGATTTGTGGGCAGCTTTGAGCGTTTCTAAGACCGCTTTCAGCAATCTGTAGTTTGAGGACATGGAGCGGGATAGATCGTCCCACTGTCCTTGAAGATGTAGGCCTGGAAGAACTGCCCCCCAACCTTTCAGACTTGAGTCTGTCTGTATTGTGAGAACCGGGGAGGGATTCCACCAGACCCCCTTCCTTAGATTTTGGGGATTTTTTCACCAATCTAGCGAGTGTTTGACTAGATAGGGAATCTTTACCTTGCGATCTAGATGTGGCGGATTTTTGTCCCAGATTCGGATTTGTCCAGGCCTGCATAATTCTGGTGTGATTCTGAGCCCAAGCCACACACTGAATGCAGGATGTCAGGAGTCCCAGTAGACTTAAGGCTGCACGGATACTGCAGAAGATCTTCCCCTGAAAGACTTACAGCTTGTTTTAATTTTAGGAATTTTTCCTGTGGCAAAAAGGAACTCTGTTTTATTGAGTCCAGCATTACCCCTAGAAATATCTTTGTATCTGGGTAGAAATTGGATTTCTCTTGGTTTATTATCCAGCCTAAATCCTGAAGGAGAAGTAGAGATGTCTGTAAGTGAATTTTTAACTCCGCTTCTGTTTTGGCCACTAAGAACAGGTCGTCTAAGTAGGGTACTATTACAATGTTTCTCATTCTCATTCTACCATTAACTTGGTGAATATGCGTGGAGCGGATGAAATTCTAAACGGTAGTGCCCTGAACGGAGAATGAAGAATTTCCCCATGTGGGGATCGAATCGCGTCGTAGAGGTCCATAGAGAATAATTTTTTACCTATGAGAGGCACTGCAGATTTTATTGACTCCATCTTGAAATGTTTGGTTATTATAAATTTGTAAAATTTTTTTAGGTTTATAATTAAACGGTAAGTGCCGTTCGTTTTTTTTTTAACTAAAAACAGAGGGGAATAGAATCCTTTCCCTGTCTCCTGTACTGGGACAATCACATTCATGTGGCACAGCTGCTGAATGTTGGCCCATAGCTGGAGATTTTGAGTCTTGGTGAATTTGGTTGAAATTTGAAAGTTTTTTTTTGGGGGGGGGGGGGGGGATGTAGAAATTCTATCCTGTAACCTGATTGAATGATCTGCCGAACCCATGGACTCTGGGAAATTTCCTCCCATTTTGTTACAAAATAAGAAAGCCTCCCCCCCCACCTGTAAGTCATTGTCTTTTTTGTTTTTGGTCAGGGTTGAAGAGGTAACCGCGACCTGCTCCGCCTTTTGCGTAGCTCCACCTGCCGGACTTCCCCTTGCCTCTAAATTGGGTTTTATTTTCCCTAGAGGGGCGAAAGGAGAAAGAGGGTCTTTTGGGGGAAGGTTTGTTAACCGGAAACTCCTTTTTCCTATCCGCAGCTCATTCCAGGATAGAATCCAGTTCGCTGCCAAAGACGAATTCTCCCTGGAATGGGATTCCAGTTTTTGATTTAACATCACCGCCCCACTGTTTTACCCACAGTGACCTATGGACTGAGTTGGTAAAGGCCGCTTCCTTAGCCGAGAATCTTAAAGCCTCAGCAGAAGCATCGGCAAGGAATGCAGTAGCAGATTTTAAGAGGGGCATTGATTCTATGATAGATTCTCTAGGGGTTTTATTTACTAGGTGGTTTTCTAATTCTGAGAGCCACAAATATAGGGTTCTAGCTACAGAAGTGGACGCAATGTTTGTTTTTATGTTTAAGGAAGATGCTTCCCACGCTTTTTTCAAAAGGGCATCAGATTTCCGATCTAGAGGGTCTTTAAGCTGTGCGATATCCTCAAAGGGGAGGTCAGTCTTTTTAACCACTTTGGTGACCTGAACATCTATTTTCGGCATAGAATCCCATAAGGCATTATCTTCAAATACTAGTCTATTGCGAAATTTTTTTAGGGACTGATATTCTTTTTTCTGCGACCTTCCACTCCTCTAGAACTAGGTCTTTTAATGTGTCTACCACTGGAAAGACCCGTTTCTTTTTATATTTTAGTCCTCCAAAAAGTTCAGACTGAACCGAGGATGGTTCAACCACGTCCTCGATATCTAGAGTATTTTTTAGAGCCTTTAATAAATTATCCAGATCTTCGGAGGAAAATAGATATTTTGCCTAATTTAGTTCTCTAGATTGAACTTCTTCGAGGTCATCCTCAATTTTTTCGCTAAGGGATCCTGAAGGAAAATCCGAATCCTCATCAGAAGAGGATGTTTGAATATATCTAGCCTTTTTCTTAGGGGGTTCAGTAAGTGGGCAGCAATAGATGAGGATACTTCTTCCTTAATTACTGATCTTAATTCATCTATTAAAGAAGATCTTTCCTTTGAGGATTTTATTTAACCCCTTCCCGACGCGCGCGCATATTGCAGCAAAGGCTTACCGGTAACACCGATCGCGGGTGTTTTCACGGCGATCGCCTCCGGCAATGCTGCCGGAGGCTTCAAAAAGATGACGCCGCCATCTTGCCGCGGATCGTTGCTCCCCGATGTCACAGGGAGCGGTGATCCGTTGCCATGCCAGCTTCGGGTCTCACGAAGGCCCGAAGCTGTCTCGTTTTAACCCATTCATTATAATGTGCTATCCACCTTGCATCCGTGTGTTTAGTTCATTCAGATATTGAAATATATCAGCCAGCTTTGCACACCACTCATCACTTGCAAGCAGCTTTGAATAATCGGACCTCTCGTTTTTAAGAAATATTTTAAGTTCCTCTCGCAACTCATACACACGGGCCAGCACTTTGCCGCGTGACAGCCACCTGACCTCCGTGTGTAGCAATAAGATTTTATGTCCCGCTCTCAATTCTATACACAAAGACGCAAATAAGTGACATCTCAAAGGTCGAGTCTTCACAAAGTTCACTATGCACACAACATCATCCAACACAGGAGCTAGATCTGCTGGTAAGGTCTTTGCAACAATGGCCTCACGGTGCAAGAAACAGTGGGTAGCAAGAACATCTGGGTTTCTTTCTTTAACCCTTCTTACAAACCCTTTGATGCGCCCGACCATGGCTGCGACTATCAGTGCAGACACCTGTGCAGTTTTCCCATGTAAGTCCACTTTTATCAAGATATTCCGATGTGACTTGGAATATTGCCTCTCGTGTTGATTTTTCTGGCAGTGCCTTGCAAAATAGGAAGTTTTCTCTAATGGCTTCACCATTCACAAAACGCACATAGGCCAACAACTGACAATGTCCACTGATAGCCGTCGACTCATCAAGTTGCAAGGCAAATTTCTTACTGATGCGGATCTTTTCCAAAACAACTGTTTCAATGTCCGCAGACATGTCATCAATCCGTCTGGCAATTGTGTTAACAGAGAGAGGCACTTTAGCTATCTCTTTAGCTGCTTCAGGGCCAAGCATCTCATTTACAATAGCTTTACAAGATGGTACTATTAATGTTTCTGCCACAGTGTGGGACTTTTGATTTAGCTATGCATTCAGCAACAAGGTAGCTAGCTTTGAGGGCTCTCATTTACCTTTGTGCTTTTTCTCAAAAAAGTTGCCCCGTTCTCATTGTTTATTTTGAACGGAAGGGTGTTTCGTTTGGAGATGGCGTTTAAGTTTGCTTGGCACCATAGCGCTATTGGAAAGCTTCTCACCACAGACCAAGCACAGTGGTGTTGGTGCAGTCGCAGTGGAAGTAAATCCAAATAAAAGATAGCTTTCACTGTATTGCCTTGAGCTCACCGTCTTGTTCTTTTTTCCTTTGTCGAACTGTCATACTAGGGCCTTCATTTGGGTTAGAATTGTGTCCAGGGTCCTGTTTGGCATTTGCCTTTTCCATTCTCAAATACTTCTCCATCACTGCTGAGATAGTGTGCGCAGCCACACACTAAAATAGAAGAGTATTACATTACTTGCCACACTTAAAGGACCTCTGCTAGGCATATTTCATTCCTGAGGGCTTAAAAAGCAGCTCTCGTGGTGACAAGAAGCTGATTTAAACCCCCCAAGAGTGTACTTCGTGAGAGCTGTATGTGTGTGATGATAACTTATATTACTGCGGTCTACAATTCCTGCTTGAATTGACACTAGTGACGGTAGTGCTACGCCACTAGAGTCAATTCAAGCAGGACATGACTGCTGAAGAACGGTACTAATATAATTTATTATTACACACATACAACTCTCACCTAGTTCACTCTTGGGGGTTTTAAATCAGCTTCTTACCACCACAAGAGCTACTTTTTTAGCCCTCAAGAGTGAAATATGCCTGGCAGAGGTCCTTTCAATAAATTAGTTTAAAAAAGTGAAATAAAAAAGGATAACCCCCCTCATATATTCAATCCCATGTAACCTCATAAATACAGTCCCACGTATATGAGCACATGATTATCAGCATCATATAGTGTGGTGATGTGCACTGTACAGCGTCACTGTATATGGTGCTGATTATTATTTGGCTCATACACTGCAATATAAAGGGGTACAAAGAGAAGTACTATGGCCATGAGGCCAGAGTACAAGTGCCAGCTCATATACTCGGCATATGAGCTGGTACTTGTAGTTTTCCTGCCTCATGACCATAGTATTTCTCATTTTACATTTCTCATTGTTATATGCAGTATACTGCTGGAGTACTAAAAGTACCAGCTCATATGCTGAGTATTCTGCCAACAGTTCATATATTCAGGCAAAAGCTCATATAGTCAGCATTATTGGCGGGCAAATGCAAGAGTCTCTCTGCTCTCAGGATGATGCACGGGCCTCTGTGACGTCATTTTGTCACACGAGGTTCAAAGCTTGCGCATGTGTTATTGTGCACGTCTCCTACATCGTAAGAAGCCATGACTGCGCATTGCCGGGAAACAAAACACAGGGGGCACCATAGTTTGAGGAACTTTCCCCGCGGCACACCCGATCATGTGTCACTGAAAATCACTGTTTTAGAGCACTGAAAATAGACAAATTTATTAACCATGTCTTTTTTCACCCCCCCTTTTTTTTGTTACCACCAATGTTATAGTGTATAACTACCATAGTATTTTGATCCTCAAGTCCATTTTATTATTTTTTAAATCTCTAATGTCTTCTACTGTAATGACTTACCTCTTCATATTTGCATATCTATTCATATATCTTTATGTATATCCCTTTTTATATTCTCTAAGGAAAAAATATTTTATCCCTACACACCTATGTATCCAGCTTCATATTGTATCATCACACCTACGAATGACACATTGTTGCCATGCATGCTCTCTAACTTGAATATATATACACACAACAACTACACTCACCGGCCACTTTATTAGGTACACCTGTCCAACTGCTTGTTAACACTTAATTTCTAATCAGCCAATCACATGGCGGCAACTCAGTGCATTAAGGCATGTAGACATGGTCAAGACAATCTCCTGCAGTTCATACCGAGCATCAGTATGGGGAAGAAAGGTGATTTGAGTGCCTTTGAACGTGGCATGGTTGTTGGTGCCAGAAGGGCTGGTCTGAGTATTTCAGAAACTGCTGATCTACTGGGATTTTCACGCACAACCATCTCTAGGGTTTACAGAGAATGGTCCGAAAAAGAAAAAACATCCAGTGAGTGGCAGTTCTGTGGGCCGAAATGCTTTGTTGATGCCACAGGTCAGAGGAGAATGAGCAGACTGGTTCGAGCTGATAGAAAGGCAACAGTGACTCAAATCGCCACCCGTTACAACCAAGGTAGGCAGAAGAGCATCTCTGAATGCACAGTACGTCGAACTTTGAGGCAGATGGGCTACAGCAGCAGAAGACCACACCGGGTGCCACTCCTTTCAACTAAGAACAGGAAACTGAGGCTACAATTTGCACATGCTCATCGAAATTGGACAGTAGAAGATTGGAAAAACGTTGCCTGGTCTGATGAGTCTCGATTTCTGCTGCGACATTCGGATGGTAGGGTCAGAATTTGGCATCAACAACATGAAAGCATGGATCCATCCTGCAGATGTATTAACGGTTCAGGCTGGTGGTGGTAGTGTCATGGTGTGGGGAATATTTTCTTGGCACTCTTTGGGCTCCTTGGTACCAATTGAGCATCGTTGCAATGCCACAGCCTGCCTGAGTATTGTTGCTGACCATGTCAATCCCTTTATGACCACAATGTACCCAACATCTAATGGCTACTTTCAGCAGGATAATGCGCCATGTCATAAATCTGGAATCATCTCATACTGGTTTCTTGAACATGACAATGAGTTCACTGTACTCAAATGGCCTCCACAGTCACCAGATCTCAATCCAATAGAGCATCTTTGGGATGTGGTGGAACGGGAGATTCGCATCATGGATGTGCAGCCGACAAATCTGCGGCAACTGTGTGATGCCATCATGTCAATATAGACCAAAATCTCTGAGGAATGCTTCCGGCACCTTGTTGAATCTATGCCACGAAGAATTGAGGCAGTTCTGAAGGCAAAAGGGGGTCCAACCCGTTACTAGCATGGTGTACCTAATAAAGTGGCCGGTGAGTGTATTTAGACACATTCCGAGTACAGATGCACATTTCAAAATAACAACCCCAAAAAAGGAAACCCCCAAAAAAGGAAACCCCCAAAAAAGGAAACCAAAATTTGCGATTTTTTCCTGCATACATTTAAGAGTTAATAAAATCTCATCAATGACCCACTTAAATGAAGTATTTGTAAAGTGGATTTAATGTCGCAAAAAATAAGCCCTTTGTATAGCCAATAAAAAGGGACAATGCATAATCTGCTCTGAATGGCGCAGCTTCCCTTCAATGCCCTGGCGTGTGCCCATACAGCAGTTTATCACCACATATGGGGTATTGTTACACTCAGGAGAAATTGGGTATCAAACTTTGTGGACCGTTTGATATTTTATCCACCGAGAATTTGTACACTTTTTGAAAACACATTCATTTAGCCAAAATTTAAATTTCAAAATTGCATCCGATTCTGTTTTATCCCCTGTAAAACTTTATGAAAGATGTTTTACATAAATTTAAGGGGTGTAGTTTTTATAATGTGGTAATTTATGGGGTTTTGGTTTTTAAAATTAAAATTTGAGAAATTGTACCTTCAAAGCCCCATAACAAAATTGAGAGAGTGCATAAAAAAACATGGATACATAAAGCAGACATTCAACGATAGTCATCAAGTTTTTTTGCTGTTTTGACTACACATGGAAAAAGTAGAACATTTTCAATTTCAAAAATCGAGATTTTTCCCAAATTTTCACCAAATATGCTTTTTTCCTCATTTAACTCAACACATATAAACCAAAATTTTTCAACTAATATGAAGTACAAAGTGTCACAAGAAAACAATTTCAAAATCACCTGGATACGTTAAAGCAGGAGTCCCCAAACTACGGCCCGCGGACCGTTTCTATCCGGCCCCCGTCCCATCCAGCGCTGAGCCCCCGGATTTGTTATTTGGGGGCCCCCGGGCTGGCGCTCCAGTAGAGTCAATGATTAGGCCATGGCCTATCATTGTGCCACGGCCCTCGGCTGTCGGGCAGGGGCCTCCGTCCGTCCGGACAGGAAGCTCCTGCCCGTCACTGAATAGTGCTCTATGCGGCCGGAAACAGGATCTCGAGCACTATTATTGCAGGTGGAGCGATGTGGCCGGAAGACAACCCCGGCGCACATCGCTCCTTGAACCTGGATGCGCGGCCGCCTGATTACGTCATCACGCGGCCGCACACCCCTTCCTGTCCTGCAGCAGCCAGAAGAAAGAAGAAGCGGGAGCCAGAGGTAAGTACATGGTTTTAATTTTTTTTTTAAAAACAGCTGTAGAAACATTGTGGCTGCCCTAATATATGAAATAATGGATTATGGGGCCATTATAGAAAGTAATGGAGGAGCAGCCTAGGGAATAATTATGAGGGGGCAGCATAGGGAATCATTAATTATAATCATTCCCTATGCTGCCCCTCATAATATAATCATTCCCTATGCTGCCCCTCATAATTAAATTATTCCCTATGCTGCCCCTCATAATTAAATTATTCCCTATGCTGCCCCTCATAATTAAATTATTCCCTATGCTGCCCCTCATAATTAAATTATTCCCTATGCTGCCCCTCATAATTAAATTATTCCCTATGCTGCCCCTCATAATTAAATTATTCCCTATGCTGCCCCTCATAATTAAATTATTCCCTATGCTGCCCCTCATAATTAAATTATTCCCTATGCTGCCCCTCATAATTAAATTATTCCCTATGCTGCCCCTCATAATTAAATTATTCCCTATGCTGCCCCTCATAATTAAATTATTCCCTATGCTGCCCCTCATAATTAAATTATTCCCTATGCTGCCCCTCATAATTTATTATTCCCTTTGCTGCCCCTCATAATTTATTATTCCCTATGCTGCCCCTCATAATTTATTACCGTATATACTCGAGTATAAGCCGACCCGAGTATAAGCTGAGGCCCCCAATTTTACCACAAAATACTGGGAAAACCTACTGACTCGAGTATAAGCCGAGGGTGGGAAATGCATTGGTCACAGCCTCCCCAGTGTATATAGCCAGCCAGCCCCTGCCCCAGTGTATATAGCCAGCCAGCCCCTGCCCCAGTGTATATAGCCAGCCAGCCCCTGCCCCAGTGTATATAGCCTGCCAGCCCCTGCCCCAGTGTATATAGCCTGCCAGCCCCTGCCCCAGTGTATATAGCCTGCCAGCCCCTGCCGGACAGATCGCACAGAAGATATACAGGAGTCGCCGGAAAGGTGAGTTTAGATATATTTATTTTTTTGACTCGAGTATAAGCCGAGTTTGGGGTTTTCAGCACATTTTTTGTGCTGAAAAACTAGGCTTATACTCGAGTATATAAGGGTATTTCCTATGCTGCCCCTCATAATTTATTACTTCCTATGCTGCCCCTGATAATTTAGTTTTTCCTCACAAGGGGTAGCATAGGAAATAAATTATGGGGGTAGCATAGGAAATAATAAATTATGGGGGCAGCATAGGAAATAATTATGGGGGGGCAGCGTAGGAAATAATTAGTTATGAGGGGCAGCATAGGAATTAATTAATTATGAGGGGCAGCATAGGAATTAATTAATTATGAGGGGCAGCATAGGAATTAATTAATTATGAGGGGCAGCATAGGAATTAATTAATTATGAGGGGCAGCATAGGAATTAATTAATTATGAGGGGCAGCATAGGAATTAATTAATTATGAGGGGCAGCATAGGAATTAATTATGAGGGGCAGCATAGGAAATAATCATGAGGGGCAGCATAGGGAATAATTAATTATGAGGGGCAGTCTAGTAATCAATGGGGGGGCAGCATATTTACTAATTAATTGACCCAATTAATTCATTAACTGGGCCAATAAATAAAATAGTTCACAAATAATTAATGGAGGGGGGTCCAGTGTTTTACGGATACGTCGCATGTACCGCTAGCGCTGTAATTTCTTATATTTTTTTATTTTTAAACTTCAGTCCGGCCCTCCAACGGTCTGAGAGGGACAGTGAATGGCCCCCTATGTAAAAAGTTTGGGGACCCCTGCGTTAAAGTGTTCCGAAGTTATAACCACTTATAGTGACAAGGCAGAATTGAAAAAATGGGCCGTGTCAGGAAGGTGAAAAGTGGCTTCGGCGTTAAGGGGTTAACCAACCCAGAGAGGAGAAGGTTTTCAGGGTGAATTCGAGGTTTTGAAGAAGAATTGATGGGGTCTGTGCTGCCAGCAGAAGGTGGTCCAAATATGTGATTATCTGTATGCCATTGAAGAAAAGCAGATACTTTTGGTGTAGACCCTTGAGGCTGCTGATAAGCCAAAAGGGAGCCCTTTGAATTAAAGGTGATGGACTATATCTGGACTGAAAATGCATCTTTGTTTAGAAGTCGGGGCGTCGATTTTTTGGTCTCCATTATGAATTTTTTGTATAGTTGATAATATAGTATATCATTTTTTTGTATATTTATTTAATTTTTTTCAGGTTGATTATTGATCTGAAGGTCCCATTTGGTTTCGTTCTTAGGTACATTAAAGAGTAAAACCCTGTCTTCTCTGGAATCCCAGGGACTGTGGACAATACGTTTTACTTGAGCAGGGTCGAAATTTCTTCTGTATGTCGGATATCTTGAAGAGGGTTCTTTATTTTTAATGGTCTCAGGTCGGGCTTTCTTTTGGAAGCGAAAGGACTTCCTTTGGTTGTAAAATGTTTCTTCTTTGGGAAACCTCCTCTTCTCTGAGGCTTTTTCTAGAATGTCGTTCAGAGTTTATCAGACAGACAATCTCCCTCACATGGTATTCCTACTAGTTAAATCTTGTGAGCTTGTTTCATCCATGTGCATAAACAACATGTAGAGAAAAGTAACGGCACTCACCCGCTTAATAGTGAAGAAAAACATCCTCTATTTAAGCGAAAAAGTGCAGCAGGGAGAAGCAAGCCGGGGCAACGGGACCGTTTCACGCTCAGTAGCGCTTTCTCAAGTCGGCTAGTTTTTTTTTTTTTTTTTTAGATATTTTATGAATTACAGACATCCTGTTCCCAGAATTGTATTCTGCCCCTATGATATATAGTCTGTTTCAGACTCTATATGTACTGGATGCATAAAACAATGGGGCCTAGCGAGAATATCATTGGAACCTTGTCAGGCACAGAGTCTTTTGGCATCTGATAGAATTTGACACTCTGGATTAGAAATATCTTGTAGGTTGTTCTAGGAACCTAGCTTTAAATTTGTGGTCTGACCTTTATACATTAGATTGCATTTGGTACATTGTATATTTGTTAGTTCCTCCCACTAAGCCATGGTTAGATTTACCAGTAATGGGGAAAACTAGTCCTCCATACTGACACCTCTCACCTGGAGTATAAAATGTCAAACATGAAAAAAAATTATGTGAAATCAAGAAGGAACAAACTATCACAAACTTCTTGAAATCTACAGTATAATCAGTATATTTGTGTAAATGAAACTGAAGAGCTGTTAATGCTATTGTAAGTGGTATAAAGTATAAAGACACCACATCACAACCCAACCATTGAAACGCAAACTTTTTGGCAATATTTATTGTTATTTAACCATTTCTATTTTTAACATGTGTAAACCTTAAAGAGGACCTGTCACCCAATTTATCGTCTCTAGGAGCTGCTTACTAAAAGGGGCGGAGTTGGGGCGTGGCTAGGGGCGGTGACTGCCGCCCCGCTCGCTCCATAGGCCGGCAGTGACTGCCGCGCGATTGGCGGCAGTCACCGTCCCTAGCCACTCCCCAACCCCGCCCCCTCATGAATACGTCGGACAGCTTTGAGAGCTGTCCGACAATTACATTGTACCCCGCCGCAGTGTTTGATAGCGTTACCGGAGGTTTCCAGTAACGCTATCACTAACACTGCGCCGTTTGATCAAGCACTAGGAGCTGCTTACTTTAGTGCTGAAAATTTAGGTAACAGGTCCTCTTTAATATTTGTTTTTATTATCCCTTAGTCTTCAGTATCCTACTCTATCATACTCAATAGAGATTGGGATGGTCTGGGAGTCGAGCTTATAGTTCTGAATCCTTCTGGCACTCTTTTTGATGTGGGAGCGGACTGCTGAACCGCCATCTGTCGCAATAATTTTGAACCTCTAACACAGCCTAGGATGGTTCCGATGGCTATCCCGATGGTTAGGTCACATGACATAGAACTCAGAACATGTGAATCTGCTTCCATTGTTCGCTTTTGTAATCAATTGGTGTATGCCAAGCATTCTTTATTGGTCCACTTAAACAAGCAAATATTTTGCCAAGAATATATCGGAAATGTGATGTTTAATTACATTAAATGACTCTTCAGCATTGTAACAATCAACTATATTTACATATTATTATAGCACTGGAAATTATGTCAATGCATAGGGGAGGAGTTGGATAATACAGGTTTGTTAACTTTCAATAAGCTCTAGCCATGTTTAAGGATGGGTATGCCATCTGAAACCCTATGGTGCACATCACTGTGGTATTGTATACCAGATTTTACTACAATAAAAGAAGAGACGTATTTGTAGATTGTAGGAGAAATGAATAAACTGTCCAGCCAAAAGTATGCATACCTATGCAGAGGGGTGGTCCGTGGCTTACCGGATGCAATTTTCAGAGAGGTCAGCTGCTATCTAAAAAACATATAGTTCTCCTCTTCCCATAATGCACTTTTGAGGTCATTCCTCTCTCATTTTCCCATCTTTTGAGGTCTACACCCTTTGACTTTTCTGCCCATTTTATTGTGTGGCTGTAGTATACACTCCTCCCAGCTCACTCTTCCAGTTCCTTGACCACTTTGCCTCTTGGTTCCCTCACTTTCTATGCTATGAGATACCGACCATTACGAAGGGAGACTTACCGTACATCCCTATTTCACATCTCCCATTTCCCCTCCGGCATCTCAACCATCTCCCTAGATCTTTAACAACTCTACGATTCTACCACTCATCTACCACTTTGTCTTCTCCCAACTTCCTTATAGGCAACGTTCTGTTTGTTAAAGAATTCCAATAGTGGGAAAAGGAGAGGGAGTACAGGAGGAATGACCTGGAAAGTGCATTATGGAAAGAAGAGTACTATAAGTAGATACTAGCACGCCAATCCTCACATGCAGTCAGTTATAACAATAGAATAATGCCCAATGCCAAAATAAGACTGCTCGATGCTCCACTTGTCTAGCTCCACTTTGTGCATTCTTTTTTTCCCTCTACCTTTCTCCTTTTCCAAACCTTTCTTTTTTTATTACCTCATCTCTTTCCCCCAAAGAGCCCCTCTGATCTTTATGTTTATCCATTCATCATGCCCATGCAAATCACAAACCATAAATATTGTGTCATTGGAAAACATTTTTAAACCTAACTAATTAAGGACGACACATCGTGCTGACCAGCATCACATGAAATACTTTGGTCTTCCTGACAATTTAATGATGAACATGTTCACTACAAGCATAAATCTAATACTTAAAATGTTCTTTTACCTTGTGTGCTCCTGGGAAATCAATAAGGAATTCACAAACAAGGAACACAAGATGGCTGCAGGTGGCAACACATGAGCTGGGGTTTGAAGAAGCTAAGCAGACAAAGACAAAAATCAATAAAAATTTAAGTTAAGGTAAAAATGTTCACAATATCTTGATAAGTAATATAGTCAATATTATAATGCAGCTGTATTTGTGTAGAAAACCAATCTGTAAACGTTTAGGAGTGACATATGATATGATGTCAGTATATACAATTTTGTATTAAAAAGATTAACATTAACATACATTTTGCATAAAATCAGACATTTGCAATAATGTGTGACATAGAATTCTTCCAAAGTTATGCATTAAATAGTAAAAGGAAACCCATTATTTATCTTTCAGTAGCTACACTTATGCAAAATCACATATTGTTTAATCCCTGAGCCGAGTGCTTTTGCTGAAAAACAATTACAAAATGATGACAATTTAGTGCTGTTGCTTCTGTGCCTGGCGGTTTTTCTTTCACTAGTTATGCACTGCTCAGAGGATGATGTAATCACAGTGTTCTCCCTGACAGGCAGAATAATTAATTGCTGCACCATCCCCCAGCTCCTGAGTATGAGTGATCCAGCTCAGGTTGATTAGTCCTGTCTTGGCTGTTCAGAAAGCTCTCTATTTAATGTGGATCCAGCTTTCCCAAGATCTTGAATTTTATAATTGTTTATTCAGCAAAACCACTCAACTCCAGGATTAAACAAGATATGGTTCTGCATCAGGGTAGCTACAGAATTCTCAACTTAGATTTGGTTCATAATGCATGAGATCAAATGGTAGATTTTTCTTTAAATAATAAAATAACTTGTTCCTAACTTAACATCACAAGGAGATTGAAATTTGCGAATTTTCTTTTGTGGGTAAACACAATAAAGATAATTTTTAACCCCCTCCTTTAAAATTTTATTGTCGTTTTAGCTCCTATTACTCAGTGATGATCAGTGTAAAATCCCAAAGTGTGAGCGGGAACATTATGATTCCTGAAGTGCTGCAAAATACCGTGTGCTGAAAATGTGGTTAAATGTGGTTTAGAATTTGACAAGTGTCAACAGGGCTGGGTTTAGACCCAGTCAGTGGTACACACATCTCTCCATCCCCAGTCATAAGATACATAAGCAAGTATCAAGTTACCACATAATACCATTGAATATTAAAGCGCTCTAGAACTTTTCCAAGCAAAACAGGCCTGTAAGCTTAACTTCCATCATAATATTGGATGGATAACTAAAAGACTACATAGGAGTATGTGAAATTATATTGTATAATAAGTGAACCTCAAGAACCTATAAGAACTCTCTGCTACCGAAATAAATTGGAATTCTCTCAAACATGCGAAGGTCTGAGTGGTTCACCGAGCAGCCCGTACTATACAATGATTTGGACCCACATCACATCAAAGATGGAGATATTTAACAAATTGGTGCCTTAAGAAACCCGGGACGGGTTTTGCATGACGCCTACCGGACCCTTGGGTACCATCATCCAAGAATAGACAGACCATGCAGCTGCACAAACAAAAGGTAAGAAGCTTATTCTTACAATTTACTCTGTCTTTCCTTGTTTGGATTGTCCCACGTCCGGTGAGTTGCATGCCTATATTGCCCAGTCCAGAGAATCTTGTTATTTTATTTGTGATGTGTGGTAGGGTATATGGGTATTGTGTGAGTTTGAACATATGTTTTTTTATAGCGCTTTATTGTGATACTGTACTGTACTGGTTTAGGAAAGTAACATCCTAGAATAGCCCCCTACCTAAATAGTCAGTCTTGAAAAGTAGTTGGTAGATCGTAATCGCTTGAGACAAAGGAGACTGAGTTTGGATAGTCAGACTTTACACATTTTTTTTGTGGTAGGATCCCAATCTGCTTGAAGGAAGGTGACTAGGGACAGTCATACTTGACGGGCAGTTATAGGTTAATGAAAGATGTGAAGGTGCCATAAGGAAAAGAGACTGCGTGTGTGTGCCGGCACTAGAGATATACAGAAAATTATGGCAAATTTGCTAGGTAGGATGAGAGGCAATTCGGAGGGAAACCAGCAGTACAGATAGTGAAAGAGAGGGAAAAAGAGGCTGTAAAAGGATGTCAGAGAATGTTGAAAAAGGGCAGGTATATCTAAAGATGGTAGTTTGGATGTTAGTAAATAGAAAAGGTTCTTAACCTGTTAACAATCGGACACTGAGCTGATGCTGGTGCAGCTCAAGATCCGAGCCGAACAGGCATCGGAAAACAGGGAGTGCCGGCTGTTTAACCCGTTAAATGCCAACGTGACATCAAACATGACTTCCAAGAGTCTTTTCCACACGATCCCCCCCCCCCCGAACCGTTTTCGGGGGGCGCCGATCGCTGTGATGGCATCTCTGGGGTCCGAACGGGAGAAACCCCTCATATATAGTATCGCCACGTCCGTAACAATCCGTAGAATAAAACTAAATTATTGAACCTGCACGATGAACACTGTTAAAAAAGAAAACCTTAAAATCTGCTAAAAATTTGGATTTTTACCTATTGAATCCCACAAAAAATGTAATAAAATGTGTTCTAAAAAGCATATGTACTCCAGAATGATACTAGCGCAAAGTACAACATGTCCCACAAAAAACAAGCCATGAGCCAGGTCTGTAGCCAAAAAAATAAAAATGTTATGCCACTACGAAGACAGCAATGCAAAAATGATAGCTTTTTCCCACATTAGGGTTTTATTTGGCAAATTTAGTAAAACGTAACAAAAAATATTCATGTATGGTATCCCCGTAATCGTATCGACCCATAGAATAAAGATAACATGATTATTAGGCTAAATAATAAAAGGGAAAAAATTCAGCACAGAATTGATTATTTTTTACTCCTGCCCTCAAAAAAAATGTTCTAAATTTTCAAGAGTAGTGGATACCAAACCCAAAATGGTAACACTGGAAAAAGCATCTCATCCTGCAAAAAATTTGAGAAGGTCCCCCAATTCCGCAAAATGTATTAAAAGCAATAAAACCTATATAAATTTGGTATCACCGTGATCGTCCCGAACCAAAGAATAAAGTAGAGGTGTTATTTGAAGCGCACAGTCAATTTTTCCACATTTGGAATTTTTTTCCAGCTTCGCAGTAGATGGCATGTTAAAATAAATAACATTACGGAAAGTAAAATTTGTTACGCACAAAATAAGCCCCCACACAGGTCTGTACACGTAAAAATGAAAAAGTTATGATTTTTGAAGGTGGAGAGCGAGAAATGAGCGAAAAAACCCTGCATCCTTAAGGGGTTAAGGAGTTAAAAGAACAAAGAGGCTGGTTGCATGATAATTATACGACGGAAATTGCAAGTGGATAGAAGAAAGTTACAGAGGAAGTGACCAGAGAAGGTTATAAAGAAAGCCATAGGAAATTGTGTGTTGTATGAGTGTTATGACGATGACGGACAAGGACTTGGCACTAGAAGGACAAAAGAAAGAATACAAAATTCAGGAAAAGGTTCTACCCCACCCTAAAATGCAGAGTTTGTGGAAATAAAGACCCAGACATTTGCAGTGTGGCACCTAGACCCAAACCCCACACTGGAATATATCTGGTCATGACTATACAGGCGGTCCCCTACTTAAGAACACCTGACTTACATACGACCCCTAGTTACAAACGGACCTCTGTATTTTGGTAATTTACTGTACTTAAGTCCCAGGCTACAATAAACAGCTGTAACAGTTATCCCAGGTTTAGCAAGGGGTAAAACCTTTCCATGATCCTATACTATTAGTCCTATTCAGCAGCTGTAACAGATAATTATTAGGAGCTTTTTAGGCAAAAGCTATAACACCCCTAGAAGCTTCCTACGTCACTGGCTCTAGTGATGCTTCTGCTCAGTAACACTGTCCCTCAGCATGTGCCCCCAGTATTATAATAAGGTCTGCGGAATTTATATACTGTATGTCTCCTATTATATAGCATTGGTACATACGCATTGGTCCCAAAACTGTGTTTTTCTGGGGTATATTGTTCATTTTCTATTGTTTTCATTTAAGTTTAAGCCAAGCACCTTACAGAGGAGAGGAAACAGGCCAGAAGCTCTGCTGATAGTGTGTAACATGACTCAACCTGGATCCTACTTGGTTTTGTATCCTACTGCTGCCTATGCATAAAAAGCTTCTGTAGTAGTTTTGGACTATCCTCTTAGTATTTCACCTCTACATGACTAGAAACCTTGGTTATTATGTGCCCTCTTTATGATTTATTATATTGAATCCAGCTCCACTACTTTCGCTAGATTCAAAAGGGGGAGACATGAGGTAGACGGCTTGTATTTAAAATTTTGTATTTTAATGATAAATGAACCAGTTAACTTTTAATATTTCAAAACTGAATATATCACTAATCTGCATTTTGAGTTTTTTTTGTAGATGGCTTTAGAAACCAGGAATGAGGTTAATTCTACATCAGATATGCAATGGTCACACAACATGAGGTAACAAAAGCAGGACCACTGCTAACCTACCTGTCTGTACAGGAGGGCGAGGTGAAGGCACTGATGGAGGGGTGTAAAGTGGCAGAGGGTCTTCGTGAGACCCGGGGCTACCATGGTGACGGATCGCCGCTCCACGATGACGTCACGGGGAGCGGCGATCCTCGAAAAGATGGTGGCGCCCATGCGCCGCCATCCTTTTGATGGCGATCAGCGGGAAAAAGGCTTACCGGTAAGCCTTTGCTGCAATATGCAGCTAAGACTTACTTGCTATGGAGAGGGCTCAGCGCGTGAGCCCTCTCCATGCACCCGCGGCCGACCCGTGACGGGTTAAGCACAGGGCACTTTTGGCAGGAAAGGTTTCATATAACAATTTGTCATACTGATGTTGAATTATTGTATGTCCACTGCATTGTATGTTGCCACACACAGATTGTAACCCGGGTATTTTACCCGGGTTTCAAAGATTATTTAGCTTTACGCTGTGGTCCTTAGTAGCACGCTTCTTTTTCTTTGGGTTTCTAAATTGCATGGTGGGTTCTCTCTTTTTATCTTTTGGAAAAGTGTAAATTTTAGGGCTAAATGAACATATAACCGACACAATTTGACCATTCTAAATTTCACCTCCATTTTGATGTAATTACTTTGAAGATCTCAAGCGGTTAACAATCTTCCTAAAAGCTGTATCTGATAGTTTGAGGGGTGCAGGTTTTAAATTGGTTGGTTATAAAGGGGGGATTCGATGTTAAATATGTAAAATTTCATTCAAAATAGTCAATTCTGAAAAACCGGAAAAGCGATATTTGATTTTTTTATTTGATGTAAGCCGTGCGACATCAAAATAAATTATCCAGACATTTCAAAAATGATGAAAATGTAAAGTTGGGAAATGTTATTCAGCCACTTATTTATGTGGTAAATCTATCTGCCTGAAAACGCAATGATTTCGAATTTCAAAAATTGCAAATTGCAAATAAAGTATAACGTGTGTGTGTGTGTGGGGGGGGGGGGGGGGGGACAAAAAAACACCTCTCTCAGAATTGGTTTGATAAGTAACAGAGTTCAAAAGTTATAACCATATAAAAAGACGCAAGTCAGAATCCAAAAAAAACAGGACTGAGCCTTAAGCTACAAAATGTCTGCGTCCTTAAGGGGTTAAAGAACATACTACACTATTGTCTACTAAGGTGAATGGTGGAATCGAAGGAGGAAAAAAATCGCACTAAGGATGTTCTGAATAGTGGTCTATTCTTGTTGGAGGTTCTTTCTATCTATGTGATAGAGTAGAAAGCCACATTATTGAAAGAAAATCTGTGGAACATGTTAGAAAGAGAAGTAGTTGCAATATCTGGAGCTCTGTCAGAGTATTAAAATTCTTTTTATCTCTATCTTCAACCGTATAAACTATGATTTTTTATGTGTAGCTCTGCATACAGCCTGTAGTACAGACCCCTGTACTCCAGGTCCCAGGGAAGCAGTGCATCAGGCAGCATGTGTTTTATCCCTTACACATAACACTTCCTTATAACCCAGTGATGGCGAACCTATGACACGCGTGTCATTGCTGACACGCGTAGCCATATTCACTGACACGCGGCTGCCGAGTGAGAAGTTACATTCTACACAGCGGGAGGCTGAGAGATTGCAGTGAGCTCCCAGCATTCCCCCTCCTCTCCCGGGCCCTGTGTAATGTCCCAGCAGCTGCCACCTCTACACTGACCAGCTCCAGAGCAGGGACCAGGGAGGACAACCACTCCCATCATACAGTGAGTAATGTCAATGTACCTCTACCACCTCTACACTGAGCATATCCACAGCAGGGACCATGGAGGACAACCACTCCCATCATACAGTGAGTAAAGTCAATGTACCTCTGCCACCTCTACACTGAGCATATCCACATCAGGGACCAGGGAGGACAACCACTTCCATCTTACAGTGAGTTATGTCAGTGACTGTATGATAGAAGACAGTCATCAGGGCTTGTGTGACAGTTTTGTGACATACAAGCCCTGAAATAATCGCAACATCTTGCAAATTGCCAGACATTGCGATTATTTTGCTCCTCACGGCTGCTCCATGCCAAGAGATCATGAGGGAGATGCAGACAGCGGCGCCTGCGCCCTTGCTATAACCTGTGAACTTTCATGACGGAAAGTTTGCAGGTTACTAAGCAATTCCACACGTGTCTGATTGTAACCGATCTATTACAATGTGCAACTTGCAAATAGTAATAGATGTTGAAAATCCTCATATACTGCCATATTGTAGTATGGCAGTATATGATACAATAAATCACACAACCTAGGGTTAAAGTACCCTAGAAGTTAAATATACATATTTGTTATTTAAACTATAAATATCACAAAATTATGTTTTTTTTTTTGTCAAGGTGACACACCACCCGAGTTATGCTTGTTTTTTTTGGCGAATTTTGACACGCCAAGCTCAAAAGGTTGCCCATCACTGTTATAACCCCTTCATGGCCACCATGTTTTTTTTTTTTTAAATTAAATCCTACAGATTAAGAGAACAGTTCATAGCAAGGATCCCAAAGTTAAGGGACCGCCGGAAGGAACTAATCTTGCTTGGATTTAAGGTTAAAAACCATGTTGGTCATGAAGGGGTTAAGGAAGTGTTAGAAAACACATGCTGCCTGATGCCCTACTCTATCACACAGACTGGTTCTTACAGTCTCTGTGTCAGTGATAATACCCTGCGATACTCATGTCTAGTAGGGTATTACTACGAGCAGTGACAAGCAACCATAGTGAAATAATAAAAATTTTAAAAAATTACCACACAAACCCTACATATTGGTATTACCCGTCCCGTAATGACCCATACAATAAAACTATCATTAGTGAACCTACACAGTGAATGCCATAAAAGGCCAAAAATATGTGGTTTTACCTATCCTGTCCCCCTAAAAAAAAAGAGATAAAAAGTGATCAAAAAAGTCGACTCCAGAATGGTACTGGTGCATCAAGTGTTGGAAGAGGACGATGCAAAAACTATCGATTCACACAATGTTTTATTCTGCAAAATTTATAAAACTTAAAGGACATCTACCATCAGGCAAACTGATGGTAGACTGTCCAAACCTAACTGCTCATCACATGCTCCAGAGGAAGGCTGTCACATACGCAATAACACTTTCTTTGTGTAGCCAGCTGGATGTGGCTATGCAAGGAAAGCGTTATTGTGCATGCACGAGGCTTGAATAGAAGTCATCACCATCTTTCTGCGGCACATGCAAACCGGGGGAAGAATATTTAATAAAGAGGCATGCATAATTCATGAGCGGCTAGAGCCATGAGCCACTCCGGCCGATGTCACCAGAGTGCCTCAGGCTCATTAGCATATTCTTATAAAGTTATTTCCTCAGCAATACAGCCATCATGGAGCTATCGAATACCAGTGCCTTTACCTGGAGCTAGTAACAAGCAGTTAGGTTTGGGCAGTCTACCATCAGTAAACCTGAGGGCAAATGTCCTTTAAGAAAATATTTAGGAATATGGTATCACTGCAATTGTACTGACCCGTAAAATGAAGATAAATTAGGGTTTACTGTGTGAATCAAAAGGAAAAGTCAAAAATTAATTACAGAATTGATGCTTTTTCTAACCCTCCCCCCAAAAAACTTGGTTAATAATTTTGATCAAGAGGGTTTATTCCAAAATAGCAGAACTGAAATATTCATCTCAACCCGCAAAAAATAAGCCCTTACATGGCCTCATTATCGGAAAAACAAATATTAAGTAGCTTGGTAAAAACCATTAATTCATATAGGGCAAAAGCGTCTGTTTTGCCTATACAACAAGTAACAAGCGCCAGGAATGTGGGATGGAGCGGCTTAGCACAATAATGACACTGTGTACATTTTTTCCCACAGAGATCTTGGCAGAGGCAGACACGTCAAATATTGAATTCAGATAAAACTTTTTTCTTTTAATGAAAAGTATCGTATCTGTATCAATTATCACAATACTTTGCCAGGCATTGTATCACACTCAAAATTCTGGTATTGGTGCAACCCTAATGGTTACATAGTATTTACCTTATTCATACACATTATAATAAAGTCATAACTAGTAGAGAAACCCTTTTACTCTCAGGGGGTTATCTCAAAAGCTATTCAATTAGGTTCACTTCCTTAAGATTATTGTGCAATTGATAAATACCTTATTAACCATTGTTTATACTAATAATTCAATGTGTGCCTTCAAATGTACAAAACTAAGCAGATACTAATGGTGTATTATACTCTTGTACCATATATGCATGTATATTTTGATTATTGTAACCTGCCATTTTTTCAATAAAAATTTTGTTAAAAAAGAAAAGAAAATAAGAAACAAATGTAATACACACCTCTTTAACAGCAAAAGATTCTTGAACTTTGCAACTTGCTAAAGAAGATTTGTCCAGGGGCATATTTCCACCTCTATCTTTCTCCAGCTGAATTTGTTGCCGCTTTCTCTCCAACAACGCAAAGAAAGGTGTAAAAGGTAAACTCTCTTCCGGAGCCAACTAAAAGAAAAAAATAAATAAAAACACCAATATCAGTGTAGTAGTTCTTAATTACATTTTAGGCAAATGCTACATTGCAAGGGTTGAATTCCACACGTAGCAGCATAAATCGTCTAAGGTTGCAGAGCATGTTGATGTTGACTGTAAATCACAGTGTGGGTCAGCAGTCTGTGAAATTGTTGCGAATGTGAAGTATTGCTATAGGTTTAATATACCGTATATTCTGGCGTATAAGACGACTTTTGAAGACTGAAAAATCTTCTGCCTGGTCTGGGGTCGTCTTATACGCCGGTAATGCTTCTCACCTTTCCCGCGATCCACCGAAGCTCCGCTGCCGGTCAGTCAGAGGCCCGCACCTGACCCCTGCGCTGATAACTCGGCGCAGCACAGCGGGCAGATGTTTTGAATTGTGACAGCCGCGGGCCTGCCTGTTACAGCGCACGGACTGTTCTGCATCTGGTCCGTGCGCTGGATCAGGGAGGGCCCAGAGCTGTCATAATTCAAAATTAGAACGGGCCCCCCCCCCCACTCCCACCCACCCTCACACTACTTACCCGCCGGCGACATCACTTCACTTCACTTTCGCTGACGCAGGCTATGTGACGCTCCTGGTCTGCTGAGGTCTATGGCCCGGCACCTGACCTGCAGACGCGTCATCAGCCGTCACCTGCGCCGGATCCCCTGATGAGAGGCAGCACGAAGAAGAGCGGGATAAGGTAAGAATTATGTTTTTTATTTAGCTTAAATATATAGGGCCCTGTTTGGTGGTGGGGGACATTATTTATGGCTACTGGGGGTTCAGGACAGTAATTATAGCTACTGGGGGGGGGGCAGGACAGAAATTATAGCTACTGGGGGGGGCAGGACAGAAATTATAGCTACTGGGGGGGGGGGCAGGACATTAATTATAGCTACTGGGGGGGGGCAGGACATTAATTATGGCTACTGGGGGGGCAGGACATTAATTATAGCTACTGAGGGGGGGCAGGACATTAATTATAGCTACTGGGGGGGCAGGACATTAATTATGGCTACTGGGGGGGCAGGACATTAATTATAGCTACTGGGGGGGCAGGACATTAATTATGGCTACTGGGGGGGCAGGGCATTAATTATAGCTACTGGGGGGCAGGACATTAATTATAGCTACGGGGGGGGGGAGGCAGGACATTAATTATAGCTACGGGGGGGGGGCAGGACATTAATTATAGCTACTGAGGGGGGGGGGGCAGGACATTAATTATGGCTTCTGGGAGGGGGGCATAATTTAAATTTTTACCGGTGTTTTGTATACGTTGGAAAAGGGGTAGTCTTATACGGCGAATATATCTTAAACATATATCTTTTAACAAGAAAGTTGGGGGGTCGTCTTATACACCAGGTCGTCTTATACGCCGGAATATACGGTAAATGTTTTTATTTTTCATATACTTGCTAAAGGCTGAAAACTAAGATGAGGCCAGACTACGGATGAAGATTGATAACAGAGCCCTGAGCAGTGAAAGAATGTGGCCTTGGCTGATTTACGATATTGCCCACTAGAATTAGAAACAGAGCCTTTGTTCCTGCGATGACCATATTATTTACTAACCAATGAACTACGGACATTACTTCTCATCTTTGGCAAGCCAAGCCAAGGTGCAACCCACTGAAAGTCCTGTGTAATCCTTTGTGACATGAATAAAGTTGCACACATCTGCCTAGCAGTTTGCAGAGGTTGAGAACTGTCAATCTGTGGAATAGCCTGCCTCAGGCACTGGTCACAGCAGGGACAGGCTTGAGCTTCAAGAAGGGTCTAGATGCCTACCCTTCCTTGGTTGAACTTGATGGACAAGTGTCTTTTTTCAACCGTATAAACTATGAGTTTACTACGTTGTTTGGTCTGAATTCTTCTTTTGAGCTCACCTGTGACTGTTATTAGAAAATCTGGGGTTGTGTGAACAAGGGCAAAATTTAAAACGAATAACAAACACTATTCTGTTGTGTGCACACAATGGCCCGCGTTTATCAAAAATAGTGCAAACTGCACTATTCTTTGACTTTAGAGTGTGCAGTGTGTGACAGGTTCATGAAATGTATCACATGGTCTTCATGAATCTGGCTACACCCCCTGCACTTCTCCAGCAAAATGCACCATTTTTTGGTGCACTTTGTAGGCTACTATATAGCCACAATTCTGCAGCATTATCAAAGTAAATTCCATTTTATAATTTTAACTAGGTAGAACAGGTTTGTTTCTCAGTTTTAAAAAAAAATCTAGGTGTGAGGTTCTGTCCCCTCCCCCACTGTGCTGGGATGAGGAGAAAGTGATGGCATTTCCCGACAGCCAGGTTGCCATATTCATTGTGGAAGGAAGTATGTATAGAAGTGATAAAACTGATTATACATCTAACACAGATGTTCACAGATGTATATAAAAGTGTAGTAATAATCTGCGTCTCTAAGTCCCTAAATGTAATAAATGTTAGTAATGTAAAACTGACACTGAATTAATTTCAGGTCAGGTTAGGGTCACATCTGTGTTGTACAGCAATGACACTAAGGAAATGATTCAGGCTGAGATTGTGGGGCACATTTACTTACCCGATCCCTGCGCGATCACCGATCCTGACTGTCCAACGAGGATGAACTCTGCCACGATTTATGAAGATTGTGCGCAAAAATCCCTTCTAAATCCCTGTCCCAGTGGCGTAAAATGGAAATCGTCGGGATGTCCGACAAAAGTGCGGTCGATGGGGCCCTTAGTACATGAGTCCCTATGTGTCTTGATTGGCTTAGCTGCTAACAATAATGGATGAGAGAAGAGCTTGGACTTATGGAAAGTGAGGAAAAGCTCCTCTGGCCTCAGTGACCTTAGCTGATGTCACAACCAGGAAGTGCCTGCCCACTTGATCAGCAGCTGAATAGAATTATACAAAAACATACCTCCCAACTTCCCAAAATGGCAGGACAGTGCCGATTTTTGGGCGGTGTCCCGGCCAGCAAGAGGAACGCAATGACAGACCTGATTAAAGTGAAAGCTCACAGCTCCCTGCACTGGCACAAAATTAATGGGAACTGCTGGGGTGGTAAAAATAAGAGTGAAGTCACTTCTGGGGTGGGAAGATAAGAGTTTAGTTTAGGGAAAAAAACCATTTCCTGTGGCATAATATATCAGAATGATATACTGTATATACTTAAAAACCCTAATTCTGTTTATACTCAAGTCTATAAAAAAAAATAAATGTGTACTCACCTTCCGACGACCCCAGCAGGTCCTCTTCTTTTCAGCCATGTCCGGCACGGTCTGTTGCAGGCACCATAACATCAGCCGCTCGCTGACATTCTAATATGTGCGCCAACACACACGAAGCCAATGCCGGACAGGGGGGGTCAGGGGCTGGCCGTCTACCTACACAACACTGGGGGGGGGTGGGGGGGACAGGGGCTGGCCGTCTACCTACACAACACTGGGGGGGTCAGGGGCTGGCCGTATACCTACACAATACTGGGGGGGGGGGTCAGGGGCTGGCCGTCTACCTACACAAAACTGGGGGGGTCAGGGGCTGGCCGTCTACCTACACAAAACTGGGGGGGTCAGGGGCTGCCCGTCTACCTACACAATACTGAGGGGGGGTCAGGGGCTGGCCGTCTTCCTTCAATACTAGGGGTATGAGCTGGCAGTCTACCTACAATACTGGGGGTATGAGCTGGCTGTCTATATATAGGGGGTATGAGCTGGCTGTCTATATATAAGGGGTATGAGCTGGCTGTCTATATATAGGGGTTATGAGCTGGCTGTCTATATATAGGGGTTATGAGCTGGCTGTCTATATATAGGGGTTATGAGCTGGCTGTCTATATATAGGGGTTATGAGCTGGTTGTCTACCCCTTGCTGCCGAAGCCAGTTAAGTTGGCAATTTGATTATACAGATATAAAATACAAACCTGCTTGCTTAAAGGTGTTAACATCTCTTCTGTAGATTTTGTGCTAAATGTCATCAGATCCTGAAAGGATAAAGAACATCATTATGTTTCTCAAATTAAAAGTCCAAAATTAAGTTCATGAACTAAATAAATGTGAAAAAATAGAGTAGCATTAACTGCATCAGATCAAATTTTCATATAATTTTTAAGTTCTTATAAAATTATTACTTGGGTAAACTTTTTGGATTACCTGATTTTCTGTGAGGAAATAAAGTCGTGATTTACTCAACCACTTAAGGCTTGCTAAAGGCAAAACTTCAGGTATACTTCGAGGCACAAACACAGCCCACCGTACACAACTTGAGCAGACATTGGTATGCACATAAAGAGGTTCAGGATCAACAGGGTTGAATATAAACACTGAAAATTAAGCAGATATATTTTAAATACAGAAAAAAGGCTCTAAAATCAATATCATATATATGAAGTTCAAGAAAGGTAATGGTCTGAAGGAAATACCGCATGAACGTATTTTTTTTTACTATTGTCATTCACAACTTTTTAGAGGTTTAGAGATAAACAAAGGGTGCTGAAATGAATAAGAATCATTCACCGTTGAACAAACTCCATGTCCTGTTGAATTATATTGGATGGACAGTTCATATCTTTTTTATTGATGCAAAGGATACACAGAATAAAAAGTGAAGATTGGCTTAGATATTTTCAATTAAAACACGTAATGAAACAATGCACAAAGAATAGTAATGAAGTTGAAATCACATTCTTTTATAAAGAATGTGGCGCACAATAGAAAACTCACATCTAAAATATATAGGTTTTTTAAAAAGAGTTATTCCAAGGATTTTGTACACAAATCTAAAAGTAAGTGGGAAAGTGTTATAGGACCAATGAGTGAAGATAGAGTGTGCCGCGGGGAAAGTTGCCCGAACCATGGTGCCCCTGTGTAGCGCTGCCGCCGCGCCCCCGTGTTTCTGCGCCCATACTTACAAGCCCCGCGTCGGCGATCCGTAGCTCCTGCACCGCGCGGCCCATGTCACGTGACCAGAGGCACGCGGTGCAGGAGCTACAGAAGGTGGGCGGATCACCATTAGGAGTAAAGGTACGCAGAAGAAGACATCAAGGGTAAGTATATAAGGTTATTATTTGTATAGGGAAGGCAGCTAGGGTCTTTTTTTAATTAGTGAAGGGAGGCTAGGGCTTTTTATTAGTTAAGGGAGGCTGCTAGGGCCTTTTATTTAGTAAAGGGAGGCTGCTAGGGCCTTTTATTTAGTAAAGGGAGGCTGCTAGGGCCTTTTATTTAGTAAAGGGAGGCTGCTAGGGCCTTTTATTTAGTAAAGGGAGGCTGCTAGGGCCTTTTATTTAGTAAAGGGAGGCCGCTAGGGCCTTTTATTTAGTAAAGGGAGGCCGCTAGGGGCTCTTAATTAGTAAAGGGAGGCCGCTAGGGTCTTTTAATTAGTAAAGGGAGGCCGCTAGGGTCTTTTAATTAGTAAAGGGAGGCCCTTTAGGGTCTTTTAATTAGTAAAGGGAGGCCGCTAGGGGCTCTCAATTATTAAAGGGAGGTCGCTAGAGGTTTTTATTAGTAAAGGGAGGCCGCTAGGGGTTTTTTATTAGTAAAGGGAGGCCTTTTATGACTGTTTTAGTGTCATTTTGTGCTATTTTGGTTGGTGGTGTGCCCCAAGCATTTCTAGGTATAAAAAGTGTGCCGCGGCTCAAATAAGGTTGAAAATCACTGTATTACACGCCAATGGCATTGTACAGAATGAAGCTGAGGGAGGAGTCCAGGTGCTAGAAATGTCAACTGCCTGAGGCAGATTTTTTTTTACACATGGTGTGGTCCTGTCCGGTAATAATGAGTTTCTGGAAAGGGGTATTCAGGAGGATTGATGATACCCTTAAGATCGAACTCCCCCTACTAATGATTACAGCTCTATTTGGTCTGGTTGAAGATCTAACAATAGCTAATTCATATGGAAATCTGATAAAATTAAGGAATATAGCAATGACACTTATAACTCGAAAATGGGGTTCAAATATCTCTCCGAAAATATAAAATAATATGAAAAAAATAAACTTAAAATGACCAAAAATGGAATAGAATTTGGAGGTTATGGTTTTAACATTCCTACTGAGGTATTTTTTTTTTTTCAACAGGAAATGCTTATAGGTTGCCATTTAAAAAAAATCCAAAAGGGGATATCAATCAACCCAAAGGCATAATAGCCAGGAGATTAAACTTTTATTAGTAATATATTAAAAGAGTGACAAACAAAAAAAGATAATGTCGAGACCTAAAAACACAGGAAAGACACCAATGGAGTGTAATGATTCAGCTACAACCAGTCTTCCGAGGTAGCCAGACTAGCAACCGAATCTGGACAAATATAATGGTGTACAAGGCTAAGCCCATTACCCCTGATGAAGCTGTGCGAACGGCGAAACATGTTGGGGGGCTTCAGGAAATAAGTTTTAAATAGCAGGATCCACCGACCATGTGTATGACTCGGAGTACTTTGGACTAGAACCGTGGGCAGACTAGGAGGGGGTGGGGTGTGCATGTGTTGCAGTAGGAGTACAAAACTAAAATCTAACAATCTGTGTGTGTGACTCCAGAAAAGTGTAATGTCAAGGCTGACAATATGATCGCCTGACCTGCTGACGGCTGTGTCTTTGGGTGCATTCACACACATATATGGGGGACGTATATACGTCCGATATATGTCCCCCATACACTTCTATGGGCTCACGGCATGGTACGTGTGGCACACGTGCGGCACCGTACCGCTCCATAGCCCGGGAAAAGATAGGACATGTCCTATCTTTTCCCGTATTACGGCGCCATGGCCCATATTTTCCTATGGAGAGGGGCGGGGGTGAGCGGCGCTCGCCTCCTCCTACTCGCGCTGCCGTGTGCCCGCCGTGCTACGTAGCCTTTGACTGCATCTTTTACACCTCTGCTGACACACACAAGTGGGCATAGGTGTTGATGCATGCTATATCAAACCACTGTAACTACCTACTGTCCCTGTGGGTCGACACTTCAATTCAAAACATGTTTTCCAGGCTACCTTACCTGTGCATGTCATCTAGACCACTGTACCTGGCCCTATGCAGAATTGTTTCTGCGTTTATTAATTGACATATAACACTTTCAACCTCCTGGATCATTTGAATGACAGTAAACCCTGTTACTTTAGGGATAGGATGCGACTAGCATTTTCAGTGGTCCAGACTCTACTGTAGAGCAATAGTCACAGCACACGCACATATCCCACCGCGATCTGCCCTATTCAATTTTGAGTTACTGCACTTTGCAGGTACACCACTATATTTGTCTAGATTCGGTTGCTAGTCTGGCTACCCGGGAAGACCAGTTCTAGCTGAATCATTACACTCCAGTGGTGGCTTTCCTGTGTTTTTAGGTCTCAACATTATCCTTTTTTGTTTGTCACTATCAATATATTACCAATAAAAGTTAGATTTTAATCTCCTGGCTATGGTGCCTTTGGTTTGATTGATACCCCCTTTTGGATTTTCTTTAATAACCTGCCTAGGAGAGATCTCTCTCCCCTCTTCTTAGGTTGCCATGTTGGTACACCAACCAGAGAGGACACATACAGCATAATTAGCAGGGTGAAAGATCAATTACATAACTCCCAACCATCCCAGATCCAAGTCAATTTTTTCCCCATTTGCCTCACTATGTACTTCCACTTCTTCCTAGTTCCGCACTGTTTGCTCGGCAACTACACGAGAAGCTGCAGGAATATTATAGGCCTGAAGTGAAGCCTAACACTGATTGGCTTAAGTGTATTAGTCTTCACTTCAGTCCTCTAATATTCTGTTGATTTCTCCTGTAGTAAGCTCCATCTGAGGCTCACAACACACTAGGCATGTCCTATTGACTCCTGCTCAATGTACCACAATGTGCCAAAGCTGCATGTGATTATCACTAGACAGCAGGGACGTCGGTAGGTTAAAAGATCCGGTGCTCGGGCTCCAGACTTTTTGGCCACAGCTTCGAACCTCCCCGGGTCAGCGGACATTTGTCCCGCTGCCAGGACATTCCTCCCCTTTCTCATCAAGTTCCGCGTCCTCACAACACAGATCATGATGAGAACATGTGCATTGCTTTCCCCTGCAGGTCCTAGCCTCCAGGAGAATATTACTAACTGGAGGCTGCAGGACAAGTGATGATGTCATGATCACATGACCTGCAGGGGAAGCCCGCGCACAGAGCTGCACCAGTAAGGTGAGAACATGGGGGGCAACTGTGTGGGCGACATTATTGCGGGGCAGCTGTGTGGGGGACATAACTGCGGGGCAGCTGTGTGGGGGACATAACTGGGGTAGCTGTGCCGGAGAACATAACTGGGGTAGCTGTACCGGAGAACATAACTGGGGTAGCTGTGCCAGAGAACATAACTGGGGTAGCTGTGCCAGAGAACATAACTGGGGTAGCTGTGCCGGAGAACATAACTGGGAAGCAGCTGTGTAGAGTCTGGGGCACGTTACTGGGGGGGTGTGTGGGGCACATTCACATGTGGCACTAGGATGGGCCTCAATTCCAGTGAAACACATGTGAACGGTAATGAACACCTGGTGTTTAAATGCAAGACAAACGTGTGAACACAGCCTTACAGTATTTGGGGAGTATTACAGGTAGCAGGAGACCAACACTGCGAGAATACCAAGATATAGAGACAATGGAGGAACATAAGATGTAAACAGAAGACAAATGAGAAAAGAACAAGTGTGTATAGGCAACAAAATAAACAACTTTATTACAATCTGCAAAATACAAAAAAGTCCCACATAGATGCTTTAAAACCACTTAAAAAGTGTACAAGTACACATATTTACAAAAAACAGAGCGGGTCCGAGCCAATAACAAGGACCCACTCACAGCCACAGGTGCGTGCACAGCACAGCAGTATAGACAATAACCTCACACAAGATGTGCACAGCAGTTCAGATGTATGTGCCTAAATGGAGTCCTATGGAGTGTGTTACTGCAAAGCCTCCAAAGTGAACAACAACATAATGACATGAGAATACCAAGGTAAGTATAAATAGAACTGGGTCACATGGATGCAAGAGATAAGAAGTCCAAAAAATCTGACATAGGACGAAACCAAAGGCACATTGAATATACAATTCAAACTAAAGTAAATGGAGGAAATGCTAAGTAATGAACCTGTGGCTGAAGGCACCCCACGCGTTACGTCGCCTCTTGCGACTTCCTCAGGGGTAAGTGCCTACAGACCCGTGGAGCCTACCTTAAGAGTCCCAGAGATGCACCTCTACACCAATCACAAATGTCTGTGCAATACTGACACCTGTGTTGAGTAGAAACAACTAATCGGTAAATGCCGGTGGAACTATCGCGAGATTAGGAGCCCAGTACGCGCATGCGCATGAATCACACATAGATACTTATAGTAAAGTGAGAAGATCTATTATGCGCATGCGCGCCTAAATGGAGTTGATAGTGATTAGCATGAAGGGCAACGTATTATGCGCCTGCGCGTGCGCCCAAAAAGGAAAGGAACATAAGATGTAGTGATGCCTAATGGAAAAGATGGAGGACAAGTAACTTGCAGTCTCTGGAAGCAAGTAGGGAATTCTCCTGCGTTTTCTGTAGCTGTATATACCCTCAGTAAAGTGGTTATTGGCACAACCACATGTGAGAGGTGTTATGTACAAGAGTGGGTATTACTGAAAGTGCAATACACATGCATTGGGGCCCGTGCCCCGGATCTTTTACAACCCTAGCAATGCCCCTGCCAGACAGAACAGCTTGCTGTAGACAGTGTAGAAAATTATGGTACAGACTTCATATTTACTGTGGACTGGGCTATGGCTCGGTACTCTTGAATATACTTGGTATACTTGGAGTGGAGGAGGGGCAAGTGGTCTTGTATAATGTGAGGGGGATAAGGCAGGTATACCTGAATATACATGTAATGCTCTGCAGAGCCTCAGGCTGCATTCACACGTTCCTTTAGATTGCGGTTCAAATCTAGAAAAAGGGGAGGGGTCTCCAAGGTAGTATTCTCTGAAATATGACCTTTGCAATGCGCTACGCAGAAAAGACAGCAGGCACTCAGGTTAAATGCATGGTTCAGATCATGATGTAGAGCAGCACCTGAATGGAAGGGGATCTGCTGCGCTGGGGGTGGGGTGGGGAAGTATTTTAACTAGACAGGTCAGAGAGGGGACAGCCTGAAACAAATTATATGTGCATGAAATAGTGTCCTTTGTGTACCTGCCAGCGGCTCCTACACTGCAGCCCGCCTTACACACCATACCAAGGTAGGCAAAAGAGCATCTCTGAACGCACAGTACATTGAAATTTGAGGCAGATG
>NC_092418.1:52847452-52957452 GCF_040894005.1 Engystomops pustulosus | reverse complement strand
ATGTAAGTCAGAATTGTATATTTTATTATTGTAGCTCCAGACAAATTTTTTTTTTTGCCCAAGTGACAATTGGAGTTTTGATGTAATTGGACCAAGGATTATCACTAAAGCTTCATTTCAGACACCTTACAGCTGGACATTGCAGTCTGGGACTATAGTAAAGCCTCCAGAGAGCTTCACCAGAGGTCACAGTGGGCAGAGGGGTCCGTCTGTAACTATGAGTCGTCTGTAAGTCGGGTGTCCTTAAGTAGGGGACCGCCTGTATACGACTAGGAGTTATATATTTGTATTACTGAAAATTCCATACTCTTCCTCGGGTAAAAATACTCCTCAAAAATGGTGAGAGGAGTATTATTACACTTCTGGAAAAATCTTAGTGCGACCTCTGTCTATATCCATTTTTCTATCATCTATCTCTATCTCTATCTATATCTATCTATCTCTATCCGTAGTTGTAGAAAAGCAAGGTGAACTCTTTATTTTACGTGCAATGTTTCAGTGATGATTTACATTTCTTAAGCAACACTCAAGCGATTCCATACACATATTTATACTAAGTGCATGTTGGGTAATTGGCAATTCATTAGAAATTCAATAGAATAAATTTCATAATTTCATCTCTGTGTACAATAAAATATAATGGGGCTCATTTACTAAGGGTCCTGCGGCCGCACTTTGGTTGGATATTCCGTCGATTTCCGATCCGCACTGCATCGCGACAGAGATTGTGTCGCACAAATCGAATTTTGCCGCATCGGCGCTGGCTAGCATGCACCAGAAATCCGACAACCCGACGGATTCGAACTACGCGCAGGATTTAACATTTCAAATTGTGTTGCAAGACATGCACTCACATGCCCCAGGGAAGAAGAAGGTGCACTCGTCGAGGAAGCGACGGATGCAGGAACTCGGGCGCACGACCTATGTGAATCGCGCCAGACTTCATCTTCGTTGGACCGTCCGAATCGCGGATTGCTTCAGGACCGAGTAAGTAAATGTGCCCCTATGTGTAATATACATACAGTCTATATATTCTGTATAGAGCTCCAAAAGTGTGGAATAGACATTATTTGTGTATAAAACACCTGTCTCACCTGCTGAATTACAGATACCTCTGCAGAGATGCACAGAGATGAGGATGCTGGGAGAAAGACAGGGGTGGCACCATAAAGCTAAACAGCACCAAAGACATTTAAAGAGGATCTGTCACTCATAAAAAGCACTAGGAGCTTTGTTACGCTGCTAGCGTTATCAGAACCCTCCATTAACGCTAGAAAAAACTGCTGAAAAGTACAATGGTACTTTCATGGTACCAGCACCCCTGCAGGGCGAAACAAGGTGAAACATGTAATGTCAGGACATGTACCATATGAAGCCCCTTGGACCACCAACATAACTGTAGTGGCACATTAGGACATATTATTTAGGGCAAGGTTTAGGTCAGGGGGCAGCCACCTAGGGTGGTCAATCTGAGGTAAGGACTACAGGGGTTAATAGACATTGCAATACAGGGTGTAATAGGGATAGATGGCTGTCCTACACACCACAACATAGCAACCACAACACCCTTGCAATTGGGTCCACATGTATCCTCCCCCACTGCCTCCTTATGAACCTTGAAGTCTATTGATTCTGATCCCAGGTGTGGACCTAACACAGGGACCTGATTTGAATTAACCCCTTAAGGACGCAGCCACTTTATAGCTTAAGGCTCAGCCCCATTTTTTGTATTCTGACATGCGTCGCTTTATATGATTACAACTTTTGAATACTGTTACTTATCAAAGCGATTCTGAAATAGTTTTTTCCCCAAATGCTGTACGTCATTTTAGTAGTAAATGTTGGCTGATAAGTTTTGCATTTATTTACAAAAAAAAGAAAAAATTATGAATTTTTTGAAAAATTTGATTTTTGAAATTCGAAATCATTGTGTTTTCAGGCAGATAGATTTACCACCAATAAGTTGCTGAATAACATTTCCCATATGTCTACTTTACAGTTTCATAATTTTTTTAATGTCTGGATGATTTATTTTTATGTCACGCAGCTTACAAATCGGATATCGATTTTCCGTATTTTCAGAATTGACTATTTTGGGGATAAATGCAGTTTAGAATGAAATATTTAGCATTAAAACCCCCTATATAATCAACCAATTTGCCAATCTGTACCCCTCAAACTATCAGAAACAGTTTTTAGGAAGATTGTTAACCCCTTGAGATCTTCATAGTAATTATATCAAAATGGAGGTGAATTTTAGAATGGTTGAATTTTGTCAGTTATACGTTCATTTAGCGCTAAAATTTACACATTTGCAAAGGATAAAAAGAGAAAACTCATCTTAAAATTTGTTATACACTTTCTCCTGAGTACAGAGACATGTGGGCGTTACTTAATTTATATGCACACAGTGAGATTTAGAAGGGAAGGAGGGACCTGCAGCTGCCAGGATTTTAGTTTTCTCACTGGCCCCTTTTGCTGGCTATAAAATTTTAGCTTTTTCGTTATTGGGTCATGTGATGGCACTTTTTTTGCGGGATGAGATGCTTTTTCCAGTGTTACCATTTTGGGGTTGGTATCCCCTATTGTTGAAAATGTATGAACTTTTTTTTTTAGGTCAGGAGTAGAAAAGCATCAATTCTGTACGGGATTTTTTCCTTTTTTTTTTTTTTTTTTTTGGTGTTCACCGTATAGCCCAGTGATGACGAACCTATTAGCGATCAAGTGCCCAAACTGCAAGCCAAAACCCAGCATGGTAATTTAGAGCAATATTACCTACATAGGGGCCAAATAATACTGCCACATGTTTACCATCACTATTACAACAACATAAATAGCATCATGCTTAACCCCTTATCACCGACACTAGTTTTCAGCTCAATGACCAGACTCGATTTTTCAAATCTGCCCTGTCTCACGATAATTGGTTATAACTTCGGAACGCTTTAACATATCCTGGTGATTTTGAGAACGTTTTCTCGTGACACATTGTACTTCATGTTAATTATAAAATTTAAGTGATAAGTTTTGCGTTTCGTTCTGAAAAAAAGTGAAAATTTGGCAAAAATTCTTCATTTTCCAAGTTTGAAATGTTCTGGTTTCCAGACAAGATGTAAAACTGTAAAACTACCCAGACAAGATGTAAAACTACCCAAAGAATATCTGCTTTATGTTGGGATGATATTTTATGCTTCCGGTCATTTTTCTAGGATGTTATGAGGTGCAGAACTTTAGGTGCGATTTTTCTTATTTTCATGAAAATTGACAAAACTCACATTTTGAGGGACAACTCAGCTTCCAAGTGACTTTGAGAGGCCTAAATAATAGTTAAACCCCATAAATTACCCCACTATAGAAAGTTCACCCCTCAACATATGTAAAACAACTTCTATTAAGTCTATTAACCCTTTAAGTGTTTCACATGGGTTAAAAAATATGGGCCTGCGATTTAGAAACTATAGAATTTTTTGGGAAAATACATTCATTTAGGCCAAAACTGTCATTTTCAGAATAAATTAAATGATGAAACGCACTGCAACGCTTGATGCCCAATTCCTCCTGAGTTTACTGATACCCCATATGTGGTGGTAAACTTCTGTACAGGCGCACGGCCGAGTATAGAATGAATGGAGGCGCCATTCACAGCAGATTTGTATTATCACATTGTACGACCTATACATTTTTTTTTTTTTTTGGTAATGCAAACATATGAGGGCTTATTATGTACGGGATGAGATACAATGTATAGATAATTTTTTTTGGGAGTCTAAAGCTTATTCATGAGATGTTATTAACTATTTCAAGGGGGACACAAACAAAATCATCAATTTTTATTTTGGATTGTTAGCATTTTTTTCCCCCGCTCACCGTAACGTAAAAATAATATTTTATCTTTATTCTCTGGTTCACTACGTTTGCGGTGATACCTCATTTATATAGTTTTTCTTATTTTTGCTCAATTTTCCTGAGCAAAACCAATATTGGAGAAAATCACATTGTTTTTACTATTGACAACTTTTCAGGGATCGGATCCCCCGGTAAGCCCGCGGGGGACACACTTGCACACCGCGGTCATGGTTGACCGCGGCGTGTAAGGGGTTAAACACCCGGGGTCAGAGTTTTTCCGATCCCGGGTGTTAGTGTCGGCTCTGGGCTGTGATATCACAGCCCGACACCGGCACCAGCGAGACCCGGTGTCCCGCAATCTTCTTCTGACGCGCCGCCGTAGAAAGGCGTACGCGTCAGAAGAAGTACCCTTAATGACCGCCGTAAAAAGCCGATACGGCGGTCATTAAGGGGTTAAAGGAAACCTACCACCTGAAGTGGTAGGTGTAAGATGCATATACCGAGCACCAGCTCAGGGTGAGCTGGTGCCAGAGCTTACTTTCATTAGTGTCCTAAACCACTGTATCGCGGTTTAAACATTTTTTATTCTTTACAGCCAAAGGAGCTTCGGCGCACCATGCCGCGCGACGGTGCCATGCGCCTACATAGGTCGCGCGCTTCGTGCGCCAAAGCTCCTTCGGCTGTAAAGAATAAAAAGTGTTTAAACCGCGATACAGCGGTTTAAGACACTAATGAAATTAAGCTCTGGCACCAGCTCACCCTGAGCTGGTGCTCGGTATATGCATCTTACGACTACCACTTCAAGTGGTAGGTTTCCTTTAATATTACCACCATACAGTAATTGATTTTATTGCTAATATTGAACATTATCGCCATATAGTTCTAAATATTTGTGCCATACAGTGAAGAAATGGCATAATGTAAGAGATACTAATTCTGCTGCTACTCATATACAATAGAGCCGTGGCGCTCCCCAGGCACTTTTATTCTGTTTCTAAACTAAATCAAAGCTGTACATGTGACTGCACCATTAGACCTCAGAGTGGGTTCAATTGTGACAATAACCCATGCATTTTCAAATGCATCAGAACAGCTGAGAAGTGGAGATTAGCATAGCTGTTAACAATGCGTTTACAAAACACATGCAGTAATGCACGTGTTAATGCAGCATTAACAAACACATAGTGAGGGACTGCATCCTCTTATCTTCATTCTTATCTTCAGGCAGCTGCCTGCGGGCTGTACACTCCTGGCCTGCAGTCTGCTCCGTCTCTTCTTCCTGTGCTAAAGGTCATTCAGGAGGAGGGAGAAAAGAGTGAGACAGTGACCCATCAGAACAGGTCAGCTGCAGCCTACAGTGTGTAGCTGGTCTCCGGAGGGCTGCTGTGTGTAGCTGGTCTCCAGAGGGCTTCTGTGTGTAGCTGGTCTCCGGAGGGCTTCTGTGTGTAGCTTTTCTCCGGAGGGCTGCTGTGTGTAGCTGGTCTCCGGAGGGCTGCTGTGTGTAGCTGGTCTCCAGAGGGCTTCTGTGTGTAGCTGGTCTCCGGAGGGCTTCTGTGTGTAGCTGGTCTCCGGAGGGCTTCTGTGTGTAGCTTTTCTCCGGAGGGCTGCTGTGTGTAGCTGGTCTCCGGAGGGCTGCTGTGTGTAGCTGGTCTCCGGAGGGCTTCTGTGTGTAGCTTTTCTCCGGAGGGCTTCTGTGTGTAGCTTTTCTCCGGAGGGCTGCTGTGTGTAGCTGGTCTCCGGAGGGCTGCTGTGTGTAGCTGGTCTCCGGAGGGCTGCTGTGTGTAGCTGGTCTCCGGAGGGCTGCTGTGTGTAGCTGGTCTCCGGAGGGCTGCTGTGTGTAGATGGTCTCTGGAGGGCTGCTGTGTGTAGCTGGTCTCCGGAGGGCAGCTGTGTGTAGCTGGTCTCCGGAGGGCTGCTGTGTGTAGCAGAGCAGAGAGTGCTCTCTGCTCTGCCACTCCGGTGTCCAGAGAAGCACTGGAGCTCCGGCATGTAGCAGCAGCTTGTGGTCTAGCTGGAGCTCTATTAGTAAAACACACACGGTGGAGGATGATGGCGCGCGTGCCACATTACAAGGATATCATACATGAATATTTTTTCTTATGTTTTACTAAATTTGCCAAATAAAAACTAATGTGGCGTTCATAGTACAAGTTCAATAATAATTTTGTTTTGTTGTATGGGTTATATGATTTAGACTTTTTTGTGCATTATATGTCTCTATATGTTTTGGGGCTTATGGGCATTTTTATTGATTTATTAGTGTATTTTTTTATTGAATAACTTTTTTTTTAACTTTTTTATTGCTTCCACCATGGAACATGGACAAGCAATCATCTGATTGCTAGTTCATGATAATACTCTGCAATACTAATATATTGAAGGGTATTAGCAGTGTAAGCCTGTACACATGCATAGGCTGACACTGTGCCTTTAAGATGACGTCACTGAGGCCACCTAGTGGATATCCTTCAGGCAGCCCTGGGGTCCCGATCAGACTCCAGGGCTGCCATAGCAATTATCGGTGCCCCCCGAAAATGGTGCGGGAGGGTGAGGGTTAGATTGTGGGGGAAAGACCCCCCAAAGGTAAATTAAATGCCGCGGTCACGCTGACCGTGGCATTTAACGGGTTAAACACCAGTGATCGTAGCCCACTCCCGGGGATGTCAGCGGTAGATTACCACTGACATCCCACGACTCCCGATGCTGGTTTGGCTCCAGTGCAGTGCCGAACCGGCATCGGCTCAGCACCGTACTCATACTATTGAGCGCCAATCGCAGACCGCTAAGGGGTTAAACAGACCTCATTGGATTAATACCTAAACATGGACTGCTTCAAAAACTGGTAAGACCCCCAAATTGGACCTGGTTTTAATACTTGCTCATAGCTGGGGTAATGTGTTTGCCCATCATCCTTTTGTGTGGTGTCATACAGCTGGTTGTCTAGCAGTTACATTTTATACACAATAAAGTCTTTTGGAGCTTTATTCTTAGACTAATGGAATAGGCAGCAAAGATTTATTTTATATTTCATTGCTTAACTCATTACTAGAGATGAGCGAGTATACTCAGTATTTCCCCTGCTCGAGAACAAGCATTTAATTAAGAAAAGACAGTGAAGAACAGTAAAGAATACAATTAAAACAGTGAACACAGGATCATTTAAGTGTAGAACACAGTGAAAGAACACAGTGAAGAACACATTGCAGATGTTACAAACATCTGCTAACATAGCCGAAGACACGAGCGCCGACGCTGGATCAGACATGCAGGAGCAGAGGCTGAAGTGAAGTGGGGGCTGGAGCGGGCATGGAGGAGGTGAGCAGGCATCATGGAGCGGGCGTGGAGGAGCAGAGCAGGGGCTGGAGCGGGCATCACGGAGCGGGCATGGAGGAGCCGAGCGGGCATGGAGGAGCCGAGAGGGAATCACAGAGCGGGCATGGAGGAGCGGAGTGGGGCTGGAGCGGGCATGGAGGAGTGGAGTGGGCATCACAGAGCAGGCATGGAGGAGCGGAGCTGGCATCACAGTGCGGGCATGGTGGTGCGGAGCGGGGGCTGGAGAGGGCATCACTGAGCGGGCATCAAGGAGCGGGCATCACGGAGCAGGGGCATGGAGGAGCTGAGCGGGGGCTGGAGTGGGCATCACGGAACGGGCATGGAGGAGCAGAGTGGGGCTGGAGCGGGCATGGAGGAGCAGAGCGGACATCACGAAATGGGCATGGAGGAGTGGAGCGGGCACGGAGGAGCGGGGGCTGGAGCGGGCATGGAGGAGCAGAGCGGGGGCTGGAGTGGGCATCACGGAGTAGGCATGGAGGAGCGGAGTGGGGCTGGAGCGGGCATGGAGGAGCGGAGCGGGGACTGGAGCGGGCATGGAGGAGCGGAGCGGGGGCTGGAGCGAAACGGAGCGGGGATTCTTCCCACATCTGCTAACATAGCCGAAGACACGAGTGCCGACGCTGGATCAGACATGCAGGAGTGGAGGCTGAAGTGAAGCGGGGGATGGAGCGGGCATGGAGGAGCGGAGCAGGCATCACGGAGCGGGCATGGAGGAGCAGAGCAGGGCTGGAGCGGGCATCATGGAGCGGGCATGGAGGAGCGGAGAGGGGCTGGATCAGGCATGGAGGAGTGGAGCGGGCATGGAGGAGCAGAGCGGGGGCTGGAGCGGGAATCACAGAGCGGGCATGGAGGAGCGGGGCTGGAGCGGGCATGGAGGAGCGGAGCGGGCATGGAGGAGTGGAGCGGGCATGGTGGAACGGAGAGGGGGCTGGAGCGGGCATCACTGAGCGGGCATGGAGGAGTGGAGTGGGGCTGGAGCAGGCATCACGGAGCGGGCATCACGGAGCGGGCATGGAGGAGCGGAGCAGGCATGGAGGAGCGGAGTGGGGCTGGAGCGGGCATGGAGGAGTGGAGTGGGCATCACGAAACGGGCATGGAGGAGTGGAGTGGGCATGGAGTGGGCATGGAGGAGTGGGGCTGGAGCAGGCATGGAGGAGCGGGCATAACAGAGCGGGCATCACGGAGCTGGGGCTGGAGCGGGCATGGAGGAGCGGAGTGGGGGCTGGAGTGGGCATCACGGAGCAGGCATGGAGGAGCGGACCGGGCATCACGAACAGGCATAGAGGAGCGGAGCGGGCATGGAGAAGTGGAGCGGGGGCTGGAGCGGGCATGGAGGAGCGGAGCGGGGGCTGGAGCAAAACGGAGCGGGGATAGAGGAGAGGAGCGGGGACTGAAGTGGAGGCTGGAGCGGAGCGGGCTGAAGCAGGAACAACAGTCCGACCCAGTGACGAACACATTGCAGATGTTCCGAACATCTGCTAACTTATCGCAAGACATGAGCGTCAAACGGTGTTCTTCACAATAGTATGTGAAGAACATTATGTGTGAAGAACACACTGCAGATGTATGTAAACATCTGCAATGTATTCTTCCCACATATTGTTCTTCATATACTATTGTGAAGAACACCGTTCGGAGCGTGTGTCTTCCGATAAGTTAGTAGATGTACGGAACATCTGCAATGTGTTCTTCACTGTGTTCTTTCAATGTGTTCTTTCAGTGAAAACATCTGCAAACATATGCAATGTGTTCTTCTTTTGGGTTCTTTCAATGTGTTCTTTCAGTGAAAAATGCTCGAGTCTCCCATTGACTTCAATGGGGTTCGTTATTCGATACGAGCACTCGAGCATCGGGAAAAGTTCGACCCGAGTAACGAGCACTCGAGCATTTTAGTGATCGCTTATCTCTAGTCATTACTCTTTTCCAATATATTCTATATAGCATCAAAGATCAACAGTGTATCATATATTATTTCACCAATTTAATTTTGTCCTTTTTTTTTTTACATTTTTTTAGTCTCTGGGAAATTCCCACCAAACTAACTTATACAACCTATAAATATGAACCACTTTTATAATAAAAAAATCTTTACATTTTTATTTCATAATTTTTAAAAGTTATATATATTACACAATTACACATGATAAAAATGGTCCCATATAACCAGGGGATAAAGCGGCCATTCCACCTCCATGTTAAGCTAGGACAGGTTTTGGGTTGCTCAGCACCTTGGATACAGGTGGTGGGAGCAGCTTAATCAGGCTGCATAAAGCTGCTGAGCGGAGCGGAGAGAGTTGGCTCTGAAAGGAGGTCTGGCAGAGCGCAAAGTGAAGTTTGCCCCCCCCCCCACCTTGTTGAAATATAACCAAATTGGTGTCAAACGTTTGTGTTACATATGTGCTGGGTTGTGCAGCAGAAATGTTTGTTTGTGCCGCTATCGTTTATAAGATATGAATAAAAGTTTACAGAGGTCATCAGAGGTCAACCAGCCCCCCACATTGCCCAAATCAAACACAACAGGTGCCAATCAAATGTGCTGCGTTTTTTGCTTCTCAAATTTTTGTTTATGCTGCTTTTGTTTTGAATTTATTATCAAAATTCTAAAAGGTCAAAAGTTCAACCAGCCCCCCACATTAACCGAATCAAACAAAACTGGTGTCAAATGTTTGTGCAGCAAAGATTTTCATTGTGCTGCTATTATTTTTAAGGTATTTACATATGTTTAGGTGTTTAAGATGAACTAGTAAAAACAACAAAAAAACTAATGACACTTCTCTGGTTTGATCACCAGAGGGAGCCACAACAGAAGGGAGTGACAACAGAACACATGTAATAATGTTGGATATAAATTAACCAACATATAGATATATATGATACATAGGGGCAAGAAAGAAATGAACTCTCCTCACCTCTGGGAAAAAAAATGTAAATATATTAAAAATGATAGCAGCACAATCAAAAAATTTTGCTGCACAAACGTAGCACAAACATTTGACACCAGTTTTGTTTGATTCAGTTAAAGTGGGGTGGGGGGGGGCTGGTTGAAATTTTGACCTTTAGAATTTTGTTAATATATTCAAAACAAAAGCAGCACAAACAAAAATTTGAGCAGCACAAACCAGCACAAACGTAGCATAATTGACTGGCATCGGTTTTGTTTGATTTGGGCAATGTGGGGAGGCTGGTTGACCTGTGAGGACCTCTGGAAATTAATATCTTAAAAACAATAGCAGCAAAAACGAAAACTTCTGCTGCACAAACCAGCATAAACAATTTTGTTTGATTTGAACAAGGTGGGGAGGCCAACTTCACTCAGGTAGCACAAACAGCCTTGACTTCCATGCCTGGAACAGGCGATGTCCTTGAAGGTGACTTTATATGTTAGTGGTGAGTTAGGGGAACTCTCTGTTTAGCTGGCACCCAGACGGGTAGGATTTTGTTTATGTTTTGAGGCCTTGTTCGACAATCATGCACTCTGCTGCGATTCACTAAGATTGTTCACCCAATATCCTGCATGTGTAGCTTCCCCACTCAGGTCCGCCGGAGTTCACATTCTTCTTCCTGGTGTATGTAAGTGCATTGTCTTGCAACACAAAAATTCATGCGACCCCTGATTTCTGTCACATGAAAGCCGACGCAGCTGCACCAAAATCCGCTCGCGTGCGACACAATCCCAGAAAAAATGTTGGAAAATCAAACGAAGATTCGACGCTTAGTAAATAAGCCCCAATGTCTTGAACTGCATAACAAATCTCCACTACCATGGTCTCTATTGGCCCAAATCTCCCAAATATGTTGCTTAGGGTGTGGGCAGTTCAAAAGACACACACCTGAAAAGACTTACTATATCCTGCAACATTGAATGCCCTGGGTAATAGCAGCAGGCAAATTGCAGGGTAAAGCCAAGATGGAGGACTTTATTAAATACCTGCAAGAGGAGTCCAGAGCTAATCGGCAGCTGCAGCAGGAAGAGTCCTAAGCTAATCGACAGCTGCAGCAGGCCATGCTCCAGGTACAGGAGGAGAGGTCCATTCAGCAGAGGGCCATGTTCCAGCAACAGAAGGAGAGATCCCGTCAGTGGCAGGAAGAGTCCCGAGCCATGTTGCAGCTGATGATGTAAAATTTTTCTGGCACTATGGCAGAACCGCAAGCGACGACTACTGAAGTGTCCCATACTGGCCGGCAAGGGTACCTGGCAGTACAGCTTTCCGCAAGGGCTGCACTACAGAAGGTCTTACAAAAAATAACGGTGACCAATGACATGGAGGCGTATCTCACTGTGTTTGAGCAAGTAGCTAAGTGCTTGTACAATGGTCACAAGAGCTTACAATCTATGAGGAGGAGAGGACACAGGAGGTGACAGTGCTTGTACAATGGCCACAAGAGCTTACAATCTATGAGGAGGAGGAGGACAGAGGAGATGACCGTGCTTGTACAATGGCCACAAGAGCTTACAATCTATGAGGAGGAGAGGACACAGGAGATGACAGTCCTTGTACAATGGTCACAAGAGCTTACAATCTATGAGGAGGAGGGGGCACAGGAGGTGACAGTGCTTGTACAATGGTCACAAGAGCTTACAATCTATGAGGAGAAGAGGACACAGGAGGGGACAGTGCTTGTACAATGGTCACAAGAGCTTACAATCTATGAGGAGGAGGACACAGGAGGTGACAGTGCTTGTACAATGGTCACAAGAGCTTACAATCTATGAGGAGGAGGACACAGGAGATGACAGTGCTTGTACAATGGTCACAAGAGCTTACAATCTATGAGAAGGAGGGGAGACAGGAGATGACAGTGCTTGTACGATGGTCACAAGAGCTTACAATCTATGAGAAGGAGGAGGGGACACTGGAGGTGACAGTGCTTGTACAATGATCCAGGCATTTCAAGTAAGGTATAAAATAAATAACCCAAAGACCCCTAAGGCTGTGTTCACTTTGTATTGAAACTCATTCTATTGAACAAAATCCTCCCTGAACCAAAACACTTGTGCTCAGTAGGTAGCAACTTTATCGGGGCCAAATACTCAACAAACTCAACACCCCAAAAATAAATATTAAATAAATTTAGTGGCGGCAGCCCCAGCCTGCTCAGTGTGGGGTGGTAGGGGGTTTGGGGCTGGCTATTAACAATGTACAGGTAGTCCCCGGGTTACGTACAAGATAGGTTCTGTAGGTTTGTTCTTAAGTTGAATTTGTATGTAAGTCAGAATTGTATATTTTATTATTGTAGCTCCAGACAAATTTTTTTTTTTGCCCAAGTGACAATTGGAGTTTTGATGTAATTGGACCAAGGATTATCACTAAAGCTTCATTTCAGACACCTTACAGCTGGACATTGCAGTCTGGGACTATAGTAAAGCCTCCAGAGAGCTTCACCAGAGGTCACAGTGGGCAGAGGGGTCCGTCTGTAACTATGAGTCGTCTGTAAGTCGGGTGTCCTTAAGTAGGGGACCGCCTGTATACGACTAGGAGTTATATATTTGTATTACTGAAAATTCCATACTCTTCCTCGGGTAAAAATACTCCTCAAAAATGGTGAGAGGAGTATTATTACACTTCTGGAAAAATCTTAGTGCGACCTCTGTCTATATCCATTTTTCTATCATCTATCTCTATCTCTATCTATATCTATCTATCTCTATCCGTAGTTGTAGAAAAGCAAGGTGAACTCTTTATTTTACGTGCAATGTTTCAGTGATGATTTACATTTCTTAAGCAACACTCAAGCGATTCCATACACATATTTATACTAAGTGCATGTTGGGTAATTGGCAATTCATTAGAAATTCAATAGAATAAATTTCATAATTTCATCTCTGTGTACAATAAAATATAATGGGGCTCATTTACTAAGGGTCCTGCGGCCGCACTTTGGTTGGATATTCCGTCGATTTCCGATCCGCACTGCATCGCGACAGAGATTGTGTCGCACAAATCGAATTTTGCCGCATCGGCGCTGGCTAGCATGCACCAGAAATCCGACAACCCGACGGATTCGAACTACGCGCAGGATTTAACATTTCAAATTGTGTTGCAAGACATGCACTCACATGCCCCAGGGAAGAAGAAGGTGCACTCGTCGAGGAAGCGACGGATGCAGGAACTCGGGCGCACGACCTATGTGAATCGCGCCAGACTTCATCTTCGTTGGACCGTCCGAATCGCGGATTGCTTCAGGACCGAGTAAGTAAATGTGCCCCTATGTGTAATATACATACAGTCTATATATTCTGTATAGAGCTCCAAAAGTGTGGAATAGACATTATTTGTGTATAAAACACCTGTCTCACCTGCTGAATTACAGATACCTCTGCAGAGATGCACAGAGATGAGGATGCTGGGAGAAAGACAGGGGTGGCACCATAAAGCTAAACAGCACCAAAGACATTTAAAGAGGATCTGTCACTCATAAAAAGCACTAGGAGCTTTGTTACGCTGCTAGCGTTATCAGAACCCTCCATTAACGCTAGAAAAAACTGCTGAAAAGTACAATGGTACTTTCATGGTACCAGCACCCCTGCAGGGCGAAACAAGGTGAAACATGTAATGTCAGGACATGTACCATATGAAGCCCCTTGGACCACCAACATAACTGTAGTGGCACATTAGGACATATTATTTAGGGCAAGGTTTAGGTCAGGGGGCAGCCACCTAGGGTGGTCAATCTGAGGTAAGGACTACAGGGGTTAATAGACATTGCAATACAGGGTGTAATAGGGATAGATGGCTGTCCTACACACCACAACATAGCAACCACAACACCCTTGCAATTGGGTCCACATGTATCCTCCCCCACTGCCTCCTTATGAACCTTGAAGTCTATTGATTCTGATCCCAGGTGTGGACCTAACACAGGGACCTGATTTGAATTAACCCCTTAAGGACGCAGCCACTTTATAGCTTAAGGCTCAGCCCCATTTTTTGTATTCTGACATGCGTCGCTTTATATGATTACAACTTTTGAATACTGTTACTTATCAAAGCGATTCTGAAATAGTTTTTTCCCCAAATGCTGTACGTCATTTTAGTAGTAAATGTTGGCTGATAAGTTTTGCATTTATTTACAAAAAAAAGAAAAAATTATGAATTTTTTGAAAAATTTGATTTTTGAAATTCGAAATCATTGTGTTTTCAGGCAGATAGATTTACCACCAATAAGTTGCTGAATAACATTTCCCATATGTCTACTTTACAGTTTCATAATTTTTTTAATGTCTGGATGATTTATTTTTATGTCACGCAGCTTACAAATCGGATATCGATTTTCCGTATTTTCAGAATTGACTATTTTGGGGATAAATGCAGTTTAGAATGAAATATTTAGCATTAAAACCCCCTATATAATCAACCAATTTGCCAATCTGTACCCCTCAAACTATCAGAAACAGTTTTTAGGAAGATTGTTAACCCCTTGAGATCTTCATAGTAATTATATCAAAATGGAGGTGAATTTTAGAATGGTTGAATTTTGTCAGTTATACGTTCATTTAGCGCTAAAATTTACACATTTGCAAAGGATAAAAAGAGAAAACTCATCTTAAAATTTGTTATACACTTTCTCCTGAGTACAGAGACATGTGGGCGTTACTTAATTTATATGCACACAGTGAGATTTAGAAGGGAAGGAGGGACCTGCAGCTGCCAGGATTTTAGTTTTCTCACTGGCCCCTTTTGCTGGCTATAAAATTTTAGCTTTTTCGTTATTGGGTCATGTGATGGCACTTTTTTTGCGGGATGAGATGCTTTTTCCAGTGTTACCATTTTGGGGTTGGTATCCCCTATTGTTGAAAATGTATGAACTTTTTTTTTTAGGTCAGGAGTAGAAAAGCATCAATTCTGTACGGGATTTTTTCCTTTTTTTTTTTTTTTTTTTTGGTGTTCACCGTATAGCCCAGTGATGACGAACCTATTAGCGATCAAGTGCCCAAACTGCAAGCCAAAACCCAGCATGGTAATTTAGAGCAATATTACCTACATAGGGGCCAAATAATACTGCCACATGTTTACCATCACTATTACAACAACATAAATAGCATCATGCTTAACCCCTTATCACCGACACTAGTTTTCAGCTCAATGACCAGACTCGATTTTTCAAATCTGCCCTGTCTCACGATAATTGGTTATAACTTCGGAACGCTTTAACATATCCTGGTGATTTTGAGAACGTTTTCTCGTGACACATTGTACTTCATGTTAATTATAAAATTTAAGTGATAAGTTTTGCGTTTCGTTCTGAAAAAAAGTGAAAATTTGGCAAAAATTCTTCATTTTCCAAGTTTGAAATGTTCTGGTTTCCAGACAAGATGTAAAACTGTAAAACTACCCAGACAAGATGTAAAACTACCCAAAGAATATCTGCTTTATGTTGGGATGATATTTTATGCTTCCGGTCATTTTTCTAGGATGTTATGAGGTGCAGAACTTTAGGTGCGATTTTTCTTATTTTCATGAAAATTGACAAAACTCACATTTTGAGGGACAACTCAGCTTCCAAGTGACTTTGAGAGGCCTAAATAATAGTTAAACCCCATAAATTACCCCACTATAGAAAGTTCACCCCTCAACATATGTAAAACAACTTCTATTAAGTCTATTAACCCTTTAAGTGTTTCACATGGGTTAAAAAATATGGGCCTGCGATTTAGAAACTATAGAATTTTTTGGGAAAATACATTCATTTAGGCCAAAACTGTCATTTTCAGAATAAATTAAATGATGAAACGCACTGCAACGCTTGATGCCCAATTCCTCCTGAGTTTACTGATACCCCATATGTGGTGGTAAACTTCTGTACAGGCGCACGGCCGAGTATAGAATGAATGGAGGCGCCATTCACAGCAGATTTGTATTATCACATTGTACGACCTATACATTTTTTTTTTTTTTTTGGTAATGCAAACATATGAGGGCTTATTATGTACGGGATGAGATACAATGTATAGATAATTTTTTTTGGGAGTCTAAAGCTTATTCATGAGATGTTATTAACTATTTCAAGGGGGACACAAACAAAATCATCAATTTTTATTTTGGATTGTTAGCATTTTTTTCCCCCGCTCACCGTAACGTAAAAATAATATTTTATCTTTATTCTCTGGTTCACTACGTTTGCGGTGATACCTCATTTATATAGTTTTTCTTATTTTTGCTCAATTTTCCTGAGCAAAACCAATATTGGAGAAAATCACATTGTTTTTACTATTGACAACTTTTCAGGGATCGGATCCCCCGGTAAGCCCGCGGGGGACACACTTGCACACCGCGGTCATGGTTGACCGCGGCGTGTAAGGGGTTAAACACCCGGGGTCAGAGTTTTTCCGATCCCGGGTGTTAGTGTCGGCTCTGGGCTGTGATATCACAGCCCGACACCGGCACCAGCGAGACCCGGTGTCCCGCAATCTTCTTCTGACGCGCCGCCGTAGAAAGGCGTACGCGTCAGAAGAAGTACCCTTAATGACCGCCGTAAAAAGCCGATACGGCGGTCATTAAGGGGTTAAAGGAAACCTACCACCTGAAGTGGTAGGTGTAAGATGCATATACCGAGCACCAGCTCAGGGTGAGCTGGTGCCAGAGCTTACTTTCATTAGTGTCCTAAACCACTGTATCGCGGTTTAAACATTTTTTATTCTTTACAGCCAAAGGAGCTTCGGCGCACCATGCCGCGCGACGGTGCCATGCGCCTACATAGGTCGCGCGCTTCGTGCGCCAAAGCTCCTTCGGCTGTAAAGAATAAAAAGTGTTTAAACCGCGATACAGCGGTTTAAGACACTAATGAAATTAAGCTCTGGCACCAGCTCACCCTGAGCTGGTGCTCGGTATATGCATCTTACGACTACCACTTCAAGTGGTAGGTTTCCTTTAATATTACCACCATACAGTAATTGATTTTATTGCTAATATTGAACATTATCGCCATATAGTTCTAAATATTTGTGCCATACAGTGAAGAAATGGCATAATGTAAGAGATACTAATTCTGCTGCTACTCATATACAATAGAGCCGTGGCGCTCCCCAGGCACTTTTATTCTGTTTCTAAACTAAATCAAAGCTGTACATGTGACTGCACCATTAGACCTCAGAGTGGGTTCAATTGTGACAATAACCCATGCATTTTCAAATGCATCAGAACAGCTGAGAAGTGGAGATTAGCATAGCTGTTAACAATGCGTTTACAAAACACATGCAGTAATGCACGTGTTAATGCAGCATTAACAAACACATAGTGAGGGACTGCATCCTCTTATCTTCATTCTTATCTTCAGGCAGCTGCCTGCGGGCTGTACACTCCTGGCCTGCAGTCTGCTCCGTCTCTTCTTCCTGTGCTAAAGGTCATTCAGGAGGAGGGAGAAAAGAGTGAGACAGTGACCCATCAGAACAGGTCAGCTGCAGCCTACAGTGTGTAGCTGGTCTCCGGAGGGCTGCTGTGTGTAGCTGGTCTCCAGAGGGCTTCTGTGTGTAGCTGGTCTCCGGAGGGCTTCTGTGTGTAGCTTTTCTCCGGAGGGCTGCTGTGTGTAGCTGGTCTCCGGAGGGCTGCTGTGTGTAGCTGGTCTCCAGAGGGCTTCTGTGTGTAGCTGGTCTCCGGAGGGCTTCTGTGTGTAGCTGGTCTCCGGAGGGCTTCTGTGTGTAGCTTTTCTCCGGAGGGCTGCTGTGTGTAGCTGGTCTCCGGAGGGCTGCTGTGTGTAGCTGGTCTCCGGAGGGCTTCTGTGTGTAGCTTTTCTCCGGAGGGCTTCTGTGTGTAGCTTTTCTCCGGAGGGCTGCTGTGTGTAGCTGGTCTCCGGAGGGCTGCTGTGTGTAGCTGGTCTCCGGAGGGCTGCTGTGTGTAGCTGGTCTCCGGAGGGCTGCTGTGTGTAGCTGGTCTCCGGAGGGCTGCTGTGTGTAGATGGTCTCTGGAGGGCTGCTGTGTGTAGCTGGTCTCCGGAGGGCAGCTGTGTGTAGCTGGTCTCCGGAGGGCTGCTGTGTGTAGCAGAGCAGAGAGTGCTCTCTGCTCTGCCACTCCGGTGTCCAGAGAAGCACTGGAGCTCCGGCATGTAGCAGCAGCTTGTGGTCTAGCTGGAGCTCTATTAGTAAAACACACACGGTGGAGGATGATGGCGCGCGTGCCACATTACAAGGATATCATACATGAATATTTTTTCTTATGTTTTACTAAATTTGCCAAATAAAAACTAATGTGGCGTTCATAGTACAAGTTCAATAATAATTTTGTTTTGTTGTATGGGTTATATGATTTAGACTTTTTTGTGCATTATATGTCTCTATATGTTTTGGGGCTTATGGGCATTTTTATTGATTTATTAGTGTATTTTTTTATTGAATAACTTTTTTTTTAACTTTTTTATTGCTTCCACCATGGAACATGGACAAGCAATCATCTGATTGCTAGTTCATGATAATACTCTGCAATACTAATATATTGAAGGGTATTAGCAGTGTAAGCCTGTACACATGCATAGGCTGACACTGTGCCTTTAAGATGACGTCACTGAGGCCACCTAGTGGATATCCTTCAGGCAGCCCTGGGGTCCCGATCAGACTCCAGGGCTGCCATAGCAATTATCGGTGCCCCCCGAAAATGGTGCGGGAGGGTGAGGGTTAGATTGTGGGGGAAAGACCCCCCAAAGGTAAATTAAATGCCGCGGTCACGCTGACCGTGGCATTTAACGGGTTAAACACCAGTGATCGTAGCCCACTCCCGGGGATGTCAGCGGTAGATTACCACTGACATCCCACGACTCCCGATGCTGGTTTGGCTCCAGTGCAGTGCCGAACCGGCATCGGCTCAGCACCGTACTCATACTATTGAGCGCCAATCGCAGACCGCTAAGGGGTTAAACAGACCTCATTGGATTAATACCTAAACATGGACTGCTTCAAAAACTGGTAAGACCCCCAAATTGGACCTGGTTTTAATACTTGCTCATAGCTGGGGTAATGTGTTTGCCCATCATCCTTTTGTGTGGTGTCATACAGCTGGTTGTCTAGCAGTTACATTTTATACACAATAAAGTCTTTTGGAGCTTTATTCTTAGACTAATGGAATAGGCAGCAAAGATTTATTTTATATTTCATTGCTTAACTCATTACTAGAGATGAGCGAGTATACTCAGTATTTCCCCTGCTCGAGAACAAGCATTTAATTAAGAAAAGACAGTGAAGAACAGTAAAGAATACAATTAAAACAGTGAACACAGGATCATTTAAGTGTAGAACACAGTGAAAGAACACAGTGAAGAACACATTGCAGATGTTACAAACATCTGCTAACATAGCCGAAGACACGAGCGCCGACGCTGGATCAGACATGCAGGAGCAGAGGCTGAAGTGAAGTGGGGGCTGGAGCGGGCATGGAGGAGGTGAGCAGGCATCATGGAGCGGGCGTGGAGGAGCAGAGCAGGGGCTGGAGCGGGCATCACGGAGCGGGCATGGAGGAGCCGAGCGGGCATGGAGGAGCCGAGAGGGAATCACAGAGCGGGCATGGAGGAGCGGAGTGGGGCTGGAGCGGGCATGGAGGAGTGGAGTGGGCATCACAGAGCAGGCATGGAGGAGCGGAGCTGGCATCACAGTGCGGGCATGGTGGTGCGGAGCGGGGGCTGGAGAGGGCATCACTGAGCGGGCATCAAGGAGCGGGCATCACGGAGCAGGGGCATGGAGGAGCTGAGCGGGGGCTGGAGTGGGCATCACGGAACGGGCATGGAGGAGCAGAGTGGGGCTGGAGCGGGCATGGAGGAGCAGAGCGGACATCACGAAATGGGCATGGAGGAGTGGAGCGGGCACGGAGGAGCGGGGGCTGGAGCGGGCATGGAGGAGCAGAGCGGGGGCTGGAGTGGGCATCACGGAGTAGGCATGGAGGAGCGGAGTGGGGCTGGAGCGGGCATGGAGGAGCGGAGCGGGGACTGGAGCGGGCATGGAGGAGCGGAGCGGGGGCTGGAGCGAAACGGAGCGGGGATTCTTCCCACATCTGCTAACATAGCCGAAGACACGAGTGCCGACGCTGGATCAGACATGCAGGAGTGGAGGCTGAAGTGAAGCGGGGGATGGAGCGGGCATGGAGGAGCGGAGCAGGCATCACGGAGCGGGCATGGAGGAGCAGAGCAGGGCTGGAGCGGGCATCATGGAGCGGGCATGGAGGAGCGGAGAGGGGCTGGATCAGGCATGGAGGAGTGGAGCGGGCATGGAGGAGCAGAGCGGGGGCTGGAGCGGGAATCACAGAGCGGGCATGGAGGAGCGGGGCTGGAGCGGGCATGGAGGAGCGGAGCGGGCATGGAGGAGTGGAGCGGGCATGGTGGAACGGAGAGGGGGCTGGAGCGGGCATCACTGAGCGGGCATGGAGGAGTGGAGTGGGGCTGGAGCAGGCATCACGGAGCGGGCATCACGGAGCGGGCATGGAGGAGCGGAGCAGGCATGGAGGAGCGGAGTGGGGCTGGAGCGGGCATGGAGGAGTGGAGTGGGCATCACGAAACGGGCATGGAGGAGTGGAGTGGGCATGGAGTGGGCATGGAGGAGTGGGGCTGGAGCAGGCATGGAGGAGCGGGCATAACAGAGCGGGCATCACGGAGCTGGGGCTGGAGCGGGCATGGAGGAGCGGAGTGGGGGCTGGAGTGGGCATCACGGAGCAGGCATGGAGGAGTGGACCGGGCATCACGAACAGGCATAGAGGAGCGGAGCGGGCATGGAGAAGTGGAGCGGGGGCTGGAGCGGGCATGGAGGAGCGGAGCGGGGGCTGGAGCAAAACGGAGCGGGGATAGAGGAGAGGAGCGGGGACTGAAGTGGAGGCTGGAGCGGAGCGGGCTGAAGCAGGAACAACAGTCCGACCCAGTGACGAACACATTGCAGATGTTCCGAACATCTGCTAACTTATCGCAAGACATGAGCGTCAAACGGTGTTCTTCACAATAGTATGTGAAGAACATTATGTGTGAAGAACACACTGCAGATGTATGTAAACATCTGCAATGTATTCTTCCCACATATTGTTCTTCATATACTATTGTGAAGAACACCGTTCGGAGCGTGTGTCTTCCGATAAGTTAGTAGATGTACGGAACATCTGCAATGTGTTCTTCACTGTGTTCTTTCAATGTGTTCTTTCAGTGAAAACATCTGCAAACATATGCAATGTGTTCTTCTTTTGGGTTCTTTCAATGTGTTCTTTCAGTGAAAAATGCTCGAGTCTCCCATTGACTTCAATGGGGTTCGTTATTCGATACGAGCACTCGAGCATCGGGAAAAGTTCGACCCGAGTAACGAGCACTCGAGCATTTTAGTGATCGCTTATCTCTAGTCATTACTCTTTTCCAATATATTCTATATAGCATCAAAGATCAACAGTGTATCATATATTATTTCACCAATTTAATTTTGTCCTTTTTTTTTTTACATTTTTTTAGTCTCTGGGAAATTCCCACCAAACTAACTTATACAACCTATAAATATGAACCACTTTTATAATAAAAAAATCTTTACATTTTTATTTCATAATTTTTAAAAGTTATATATATTACACAATTACACATGATAAAAATGGTCCCATATAACCAGGGGATAAAGCGGCCATTCCACCTCCATGTTAAGCTAGGACAGGTTTTGGGTTGCTCAGCACCTTGGATACAGGTGGTGGGAGCAGCTTAATCAGGCTGCATAAAGCTGCTGAGCGGAGCGGAGAGAGTTGGCTCTGAAAGGAGGTCTGGCAGAGCGCAAAGTGAAGTTTGCCCCCCCCCCCACCTTGTTGAAATATAACCAAATTGGTGTCAAACGTTTGTGTTACATATGTGCTGGGTTGTGCAGCAGAAATGTTTGTTTGTGCCGCTATCGTTTATAAGATATGAATAAAAGTTTACAGAGGTCATCAGAGGTCAACCAGCCCCCCACATTGCCCAAATCAAACACAACAGGTGCCAATCAAATGTGCTGCGTTTTTTGCTTCTCAAATTTTTGTTTATGCTGCTTTTGTTTTGAATTTATTATCAAAATTCTAAAAGGTCAAAAGTTCAACCAGCCCCCCACATTAACCGAATCAAACAAAACTGGTGTCAAATGTTTGTGCAGCAAAGATTTTCATTGTGCTGCTATTATTTTTAAGGTATTTACATATGTTTAGGTGTTTAAGATGAACTAGTAAAAACAACAAAAAAACTAATGACACTTCTCTGGTTTGATCACCAGAGGGAGCCACAACAGAAGGGAGTGACAACAGAACACATGTAATAATGTTGGATATAAATTAACCAACATATAGATATATATGATACATAGGGGCAAGAAAGAAATGAACTCTCCTCACCTCTGGGAAAAAAAATGTAAATATATTAAAAATGATAGCAGCACAATCAAAAAATTTTGCTGCACAAACGTAGCACAAACATTTGACACCAGTTTTGTTTGATTCAGTTAAAGTGGGGTGGGGGGGGGCTGGTTGAAATTTTGACCTTTAGAATTTTGTTAATATATTCAAAACAAAAGCAGCACAAACAAAAATTTGAGCAGCACAAACCAGCACAAACGTAGCATAATTGACTGGCATCGGTTTTGTTTGATTTGGGCAATGTGGGGAGGCTGGTTGACCTGTGAGGACCTCTGGAAATTAATATCTTAAAAACAATAGCAGCAAAAACGAAAACTTCTGCTGCACAAACCAGCATAAACAATTTTGTTTGATTTGAACAAGGTGGGGAGGCCAACTTCACTCAGGTAGCACAAACAGCCTTGACTTCCATGCCTGGAACAGGCGATGTCCTTGAAGGTGACTTTATATGTTAGTGGTGAGTTAGGGGAACTCTCTGTTTAGCTGGCACCCAGACGGGTAGGATTTTGTTTATGTTTTGAGGCCTTGTTCGACAATCATGCACTCTGCTGCGATTCACTAAGATTGTTCACCCAATATCCTGCATGTGTAGCTTCCCCACTCAGGTCCGCCGGAGTTCACATTCTTCTTCCTGGTGTATGTAAGTGCATTGTCTTGCAACACAAAAATTCATGCGACCCCTGATTTCTGTCACATGAAAGCCGACGCAGCTGCACCAAAATCCGCTCGCGTGCGACACAATCCCAGAAAAAATGTTGGAAAATCAAACGAAGATTCGACGCTTAGTAAATAAGCCCCAATGTCTTGAACTGCATAACAAATCTCCACTACCATGGTCTCTATTGGCCCAAATCTCCCAAATATGTTGCTTAGGGTGTGGGCAGTTCAAAAGACACACACCTGAAAAGACTTACTATATCCTGCAACATTGAATGCCCTGGGTAATAGCAGCAGGCAAATTGCAGGGTAAAGCCAAGATGGAGGACTTTATTAAATACCTGCAAGAGGAGTCCAGAGCTAATCGGCAGCTGCAGCAGGAAGAGTCCTAAGCTAATCGACAGCTGCAGCAGGCCATGCTCCAGGTACAGGAGGAGAGGTCCATTCAGCAGAGGGCCATGTTCCAGCAACAGAAGGAGAGATCCCGTCAGTGGCAGGAAGAGTCCCGAGCCATGTTGCAGCTGATGATGTAAAATTTTTCTGGCACTATGGCAGAACCGCAAGCGACGACTACTGAAGTGTCCCATACTGGCCGGCAAGGGTACCTGGCAGTACAGCTTTCCGCAAGGGCTGCACTACAGAAGGTCTTACAAAAAATAACGGTGACCAATGACATGGAGGCGTATCTCACTGTGTTTGAGCAAGTAGCTAAGTGAGAGGACCAGTGGGCAGATGTCGTGACACCGTTCCTGACAAGAAAATCTGACAGAAGGCCTACTATGATCTGAGTGAAAAGGAGGCCCTAGGGTACCCCCGTAGAGATTCCGGTTCGACTTGTGGTTACCATACAAGTTCGTGCCAGCCAGGTCCACCAGTGGGCATACTCAGAGAAACTACCCCCACGCTCCCTGATCCATCTTGATCTTGGACTATACACCGGGAAAGTTGCGAATATCCCACTGCCATCATCAATCTACATATACCTTGCGGTACTATCAAACATGAAGTGGGGGTGATGTTGACCCTGTTCCATGAGGATATTATCGGGAGAGACTTACCGGTTGTGGGACCTCTGGAGAACGAAGACCCACCTCAGGCGCTATTGCAGAAAATGGATATGGTGTAAGTCCGGCCTTGGCCCCCAAACTCTTTGAGGCCAAAGTACCCACACCAGCAATAGAGGTGACCACAGGTGATGAATTTTCTCGCCTAGAGGTCCTAGCTGGTGTGGCCGAGGGCCAAGGGAAGGTGGCCAACATGCCGGACATTGAGATTTCCCGTAAAATTTTGGGGCTGCACAGCTCCAGGACCCTACATTGCTAAAAGCATGGGAGAATGTTAAAGTGATAAATTGGTTGCTCCAAATATCAGGGGCTGACCAAATATACCTCGAATGGTGATTGTTAGGGATCTGTTGTACAGGGTTGAGGAAATTGAGCAATCTGTAGTACCCCTAAACTTGGCACATAAGCATGTGCTAGGTGGTCACTTAGGTGATGAGAAGACCCAAGAGAGGGTCCTGTTGAGGTTTTACTGGACCTGGGTGTGGGAGAAGGTAAGCCGGTATTGTAGCTCCTGCACCGAGTGTCAACTAACTGCCCTGGTGTCCCACTTCAGGAGTCCTCTGGTCCCGTTACCAATCATAGAGGTGCCGTTTGAATGGATTGCAAAGGATTTGGTTGGCCCCATAGTAAAATCCACAAGGGGGCACCAATACATCCTTGTTATCCTAGATTACCTTGTTATCCTAGATTATTAGAATCCTGAGTCCTTCCAAGGAAATCTTGACTGAACAGGGGACCCCATTGATGTATAAAGTAATGAAGGAGATGTGTAAATTACTGCAGGTTAAACAGCTCTGCACCTCTGTATATCATTCCCAGACGGACAGCCTGGTCGAGAGACTCGACAAAACCTTAAAGGGCATGCTAAACAGACTGGTTAGCAAAAATGGGAAGGACAGGGACTGCTTGTTGCCCTATCTGATGTTTGCCATACGTGAGGTACCCCAGTCTTCCACCCTGGAACAAGGACCCCCCACCATAGTGTGATCGAACACTCTCTTACGCAAGACCAAATAGTGGCGGTGATGCCCCTTGTTATGGAGCACATGACAAGGGCACAAGTGGCCCAGTGAAGGGTCTACAACAGAACAGCCAGACTCAGGACCTTTAACCCAGGCAATAGTTCTGGTGCCCACCATTCTGAGTAAGTTGTTGGCAAAATGGCAAGGACCATATGAGATCATGGAGAAAGTGGGGGAGGTTAACTACAAGGTATATCTGCCGGGGAGGAGGAAACCCGAAAAGATATACCACGTGCATCTCCTAAAGCCATGGAGGGTAAGAGAATCCCTGACAGTTGTGGGAGTACAAAAGGCATCTGACCCCAAGAACATGACAAAGGAGGTAGGTGTACCCAATGCCAAGGTGCCTAAAGTACAAATCTTACATTCAGGATGTAAAGGAGTTTGTTCTCTGGAATGTCGATCTGTTCCCCAACCTACCGGGTCGTACTTCAGTCATCAAGCATGACATCATAACCAAACCCACATCCGGTTACACCTACCCTGAAGCGCGTATAATAAATCTGACTATTTTGGGGATAATTAATGTTTTGAATGAAATTTTATATATTTAACATTTAAAACCCCCTATGTATCAACTCATTTTCAAATCTGCACCCCTAAAACTATCAGAAACAGATTTTAGGAAGATTGTTAACCACTTGAGATTGTCATAATAATTAAATTAAAATGGAGGTGAAATTTAGAATGGTCAAATTTTGTAGGTTATATGTTCATTTAGCCATAGAATGTACACATTTCCAAAAGATGAAAAATGAAAAACCTTCTTATAATTTGTTATGCAATTTCTCCCGAGAACAGAGACCCTCCCACATGTGGCCGTTACTTGTTTTATGAGCACACAGCGAGACACAGAAGGGAAGGAGCGACCTACGGCTGCCAGGATTTTAGCTTCCTTATTGGCCCCTTTTGTAGGCTTTCATTATTCGGGCCATGTGATAGCATTCTTTTTGCGTGATGAGATGCTTTTTCCATTTCGGGGTTGGTATCCCCTATTGTTGAAAATTTATCAACTTTTTTTTTTAAGGGCAGGAGTAGAAAAGCAATTCTGTACTGTATTTTTTACTTTTTTTTTGGGCGGGGTATAGCTGTCTTCCAAGTGGCATAACATTTTTACTTTTTTGGTTACGGAGCTGGTTGAAGGCTTGTTTTTTGCAGGACATGTTGTACTTTGCAATAGTACCATTCTGGAGTACATACGTTTTTTGAACACTTTTAATTGCATTTTTTGGGGGATTCAATAGGTAAAAATAATAATTTTTGGAAGGTTTTTAACAGTGTTCATCGTGCGGGTTCAATAATTATTTATTGTTATTCTACGGGTTGTTACGGACGTGGTTAAACTATATATGTGGGGTTTGTGTTATGATTTAGACTTTTTTTTAGTGTTATATGTCTCTTTATATGTTATGGGGCTTATGGGCATTTTTAGTGATTTATTACTTTATTGTTTATTGAAAAACATTTTTTTTTTAATTTTGTTACTACTTCCACCATCTGATTGCTTGTTCATGATAATACTCTGCAATACTGCAATAGTATTGCAGGGTATTAGCAGTGTCAGCCTGTCCACATGCATGAGCTGACACTGTGCCTTTAAGATGACATAGACCCCAGAGATGCCATAGCAACGATTGCGCCCACCCAAAACGGTTCGGGGGGCCATTGTGGGGGAAAGACCCCCCAAAGGCATGTTAAATGCTGCGGTCACGCTGACCGCGGCATTTTGAGGGTTAAACACCCGCGATCGGAGCCCACTCCGACCGCGGGTGTTAAACTGGGTTGTCGTCTAAATGTTACAGCTGGCACCCCGTGTTTCCTGATGCCGGTTCGGCTCAGATCTTGAGCTGAACCGGCATCGGCTCAGTGTCTGATATATTGGATGCTGAACCCTAAGAGGTTAAGAGGTTAATCTTGTTCAAAGCTTTCTTGATGTACTCAGTTGTTTTTTCCATCCTACCCATTTTATCCTCTTGTAAGCACATCCTTTCTTTCATCTTAGTTAAATCATCTCTAATTGACAATATGTCATTTCTTGTCTCAGCAAGTTGTACCAAGATATTTTCTATAGCTGGATTAATTTTATTTACTGCTGACAATATTTCTTACCAGATTGGGGGATTTCCCAAAGGAATGGTGGAGTCTCCGTCTTCACTTTCTACCTCTAGGGCAGTGAATCTGGATCCTGCCTCCTTGACTGCCTTTTGTGTTTTACCCGGGGTAGTTTTTAAAAATGTATCAATCTTAGGAGGATTTTTATTTTTAGGGAAATAAGACCCTGCTGATTTTCTAGATGCACCTTTTGCTGGCATTTTCTTGTCCCCTGTTACAGTGGAACATTATTCCTAACTGGACCCTCTGCTCTATTACTATATGTATACAAATATATATTACATATAGGCAAAATGGATGCAGTATACTCTGATAGCAGTCACTGATATTCTGTGGTGAGATGTCAGTGTGTACAGAGTCCATTTGTTCATTAACATAGCAAAAGGCTTTGAACAGGAAAAAGCCACTATGAAGCAGGGCTGAGATTCTCTATCTACACACACTGGGGTCTATCTTAAAGTGATCTTAAGGTATATTTGAGTTGGTGAAACCAGAAATCTCTCTCTTTGTTTCCTGACCCTCCCTGGACGACCAGCACTTAACATAAGGAGTGTGCTTTCTGTGTATGTATATAACTTTATAAGAGTCATTCTAAGATAGTACTTATTATAATATAGTAGACTTTATAAGTGTACCTATAGATATTCCAGGTGTTCTGTGTTTTACCATAAATACATAACTAAGTGTCTGCAGTGAGTGTGTATATATTAGTGTAACTACATGTACAACCTGTAGCCGTATCCCATTCACACGTGGATCTGTAACCGGCACATGTATTGGAGGAGTAGATATATAGATGCTATTGTGCATGAGTCTCTATATGTACATGTATATGGTCAGGTACTGGATGTGACTCCTGCTTTAGGATATATGCAGGAGCTTCTGTAGTAATAGAATATATTGTACATACATACACATTACTGTGGTCCAGGAGGGGCAGGAAAGGAGGCCTCTGTATGTAGTTGTGTTCTCTATGTATTTTGTATTGTATCTTATGTAGTTACTTTGTCACATGTATGTTGTTAGTAAAGTCTTTTTATATATAAATATCTGAAAGGGTTGTATGTTACTCTTGTGATGTATGAAGTACTGGAGTAGGTGCTCATGGTAAATAGCTCAGACTAAGGGACTGGATAGATTCACCGAAACCTATAGAAACTGAGTGAAAACCCAAATCCCCGTTTACATCTCCTCCTACAATTTCTTGCCTAAAGTTGTCTATTTTTATGCCAAAATTTACTATGACTTTATCCTGTGCTTCACAAAAGGGACAGTGGGTACGGCTTTGACATTTGTTAATAGTCACGACCAATCTGTGCCCAAATTTTCTACAATACTTCACCTACAATAATATAGATATCTTTTGAGAATATTGGGCAGTTCTCGTACTATTGATTAGTAGTTAACATACATGCATACTGTTTTCGTACAAAAAGTGCAAAACTCAGTATTAAGTTTGCTGACTTTAGCAAGGGCAATATTTACTCCGCTAGGAAATCTATAACATTAAATACGACTAATTAAAGTCTGCGACATTCCTCCACCATCAAAAATGTTAACATTAATAACTTTCAAAATATCAATATAACACTTTGTTATCCACGTTTTACTATAATAAGGATGGAAATTAACATTAGCTAACAGTTATTTCTATTCTCTTTAGCTAATAGGTGTCCCTTAACTTTCACAACAGGACACGGAACTAAGTTTGATATAGTAATCTGAGGAGCTCTTATCCTCACGGGAAACAGAAATAATTGAATAACATATATATATATTTTTTTATAATTGTATTTTTATTAAAAGTTTAACAAACAATGTGATGACACATGTCAGCAAATAAACAGGCAGTAAAAGATTAAAAAAAAAAACAATATATACATATAAAGAAAGACAGGATTTGTCGGATCTGAGAATACAAGCTTTCAACAATCTGCTTCTTTAACTAGGGATTTACCCTTCATCAAACATATTTATTATACAGCGATTCTCCGGTCTATGACCGTACAATATAAAATGCAAACAGGGTTGGGACCTGAACATACGCAACCAACAGGGCCGGATTATAGGCGGGGCTCGTGGGCCCCCACCATCTTGCCCCCCTAGGGGCCCCCACCAGACCGCACCCCTGCTCCTCCCGCACACACCCTCCTGAGCCGCCCGCCGCCCCTAGACATAGGTGACCGCCTCCCTGCCCATCTCTCTGCATAGGTGACCGCCTCCCAGCTCGCCCATCCCCCTGCATGGCCTCCCCGCCCGTCCATAACGCTTCATGGCGGAGCCGCCCGCTGCCCGCCCATCGCCGCCCACCCCGCATGGCACAGGTGACTCCGCCTCCGCAAGCGCCCTCCCCCGCCACAGGTAACGGTTTCCCAGCTTGCCCATCCCCCTGCTTGGCCTCCCCGGCATTACAAACCACAGCATGGCGGAGCCGCCCGCCCCGCACGGCACAGGTGACTCCACCTCCCCTTCCCCCCCCGCCGGCTCGCCCCGCGCAAGCAACCCCGCTCGAACCGCCCCAGCCCCGCCCCCGCTCCCGCCTGCCCCCGCTCCGCTTGAACAAGCACCCGCCACCCCTCCTCCCCGGCCGAGCAAGAAACCCCCCCCCCCCCGACCGAACAAGCAACCGACCGACACCCCCCGCCCGAACAATCACCCGCCCGAACGCCAGCCTGACGCCACGGCCGGTCACCGGGGGTAAGTATATACATGTATTTGTCTGTGTGTTTATATGTGTATATATATGTATATGAGTGTATATACAGTGTATATAGGCATCTACTGTGTATATGTGTATATATGTATATACTGTGTATATAGGCATCTACTGTGTATATGTGTATATATGTATATACTGTGTATATAGGCATCTACTGTGTATATGTGTATATATGTATATACTGTGTATATAGGCATCTACTGTGTATATGTGTATATATGTATATACTGTGTATATATGCATCTACTGTGTATATGTGTATATATGTATATACTGTGTATATAGGCATCTACTGTGTATATGTGTATATACTGTGTATATAGGCATCCACTGTGTATATATGTATATACTGTGTATATAGGCATCTACTGTGTACATGTGTATATACTGTGTATATAGGCATCCACTGTGTATATGTGTATATATGTATATAATGTGTATATAGGCATCCACTGTGTATATGTGTATATACTGTGTATATAGGCATCCACTGTGTATATGTGTATATACTGTGTATATGTGTATATAGGCATCTACTGTGTATATAGGCATCTACTGTGTATATGTGTATATACTGTGTATATAGGCATCCACTGTGTATATGTGTTTATACTGTGTATATAGGCATCTACTGTGTATATGTGTATATACTGTGTATATAGGCATCCACTGTGTATATATGTATATACTGTGTATATAGGCATCCACTGTGTATATATGTATATACTGTGTATATAGGCATCTACTGTGTATATGTGTATCTACTGTGTATAGGTGTATATATGTATATACTGTGTATAGGTGTATATACTGTGTATAGGTGTAAATACTGTGTGTATATGCATCTACTGTATTTATACACGCATATATTTACATAAGCATATATATCTGCACATTTGTATATATGAATGATGTGGTTTTTGTATATGCTGTGTATATGGTATGTATTTATAAGCTCTATATACTGAATGTGTATAAGTGTATAGGGCATCTACTGTGTATATGTGTATATACTGTGTATATAGGCCTCTACTGTGTATATATGTATATACTGTGTATATATGTATATACTGTGTATATAGGCATCTACTGTGTATATGTGTATATATGTATATACTGTGTATATAGGCATCTACTGTGTATATGTGTATATATGTATATACTGTGTATATAGGCATCTACTGTGTATATGTGTATATATGTATATACTGTGTATATAGGCATCTACTGTGTATATGTGTATATATGTATATACTGTGTATATAGGCATGTATAGGTGTATATACTGTGTATAGGTGTAAATACTGTGTGTATATGCATCTACTGTATTTATACATGCATATATTTACATAAGCATATATATCTGCACATTTGTATATATGAATGATGTGGTTTTTGTATATGCTGTGTATATGGTATGTATTTATAAGCTCTATATACTGAATGTGTATAAGTGTATAGGGCATCTACTGTGTATATGTGTATATACTGTGTATATAGGCATCTACTGTGTATATGTGTATATATGTATATACTGTGTATATATGTATATAATGTGTATATAGGCATCTACTGTGTATATGTGTATATATGTATATGCTGTGTATATAGGCATCTACTGTGTATATGTGTATATATGTATATACTGTGTATATAGGCATCTACTGTGTATATGTGTATATATGTATATACTGTGTATATAGGCATCTACTGTGTATATGTGTATATATGTATATACTGTGTATATAGGCATCTACTGTGTATATATGTATATACTGTGTATATAGGCATCTACTGTGTATATGTGTATATATGTATATACTGTGTATATAGGCATCTACTGTGTATATGTGTATATATGTATATACTGTGTATATAGGCATCTACTGTGTATATGTGTATATATGTATATACTGTGTATATAGGCATCTACTGTGTATATGTGTATATATGTATATACTGTGTATATAGGCATCTACTGTGTATATATGTATATACTGTGTATATAGGCATGTATAGGTGTATATACTGTGTATAGGTGTAAATACTGTGTGTATATGCATCTACTGTATTTATACACGCATATATTTACATAAACATATATATCTGCACATTTGTATACAGGCGGTCCCCTACTTAAGGACACCCGACTTACAGACAACCCATAGTTACAGACGGACCCCTCTGCCCACTGTGACCTCTGGTGAAGCTCTCTGGATGCTTTACTATAGTCCCAGACTGCAATGATCAGCTGTAAGATGTCTATAATGAAGCTTTATTGATAATTCTTGGTCCAATTACACCAAAAATTTTGAAACTCCAATTGTCACTGGGGCAAAAGAAAAAAAATTGTCTAGAACTTCCATTATAAAATATACAGTTTCGACTTACATACAAATTCAACTTAAGAACAAACCTCCAGACCCTATCTTGTATGTAACCCGGGGACTGCCTGTATATGAATGATGTGGTTTTTGTATATGTGTATATGGTATGTATTTATAAGCTCTATATACTGAATGTTTATAAGTGTATAGGGCATCTACTGTGTATATGTGTATATACTGTGTATATAGGCATCTACTGTGTATATGTGTATATATGTATATACTGTGTATATAGGCATCTACTGTGTATATAGGCATCTACTGTGTATATGTGTATATATGTATATACTGTGTATATAGGCATCTACTGTGTATATGTGTATATATGTATATACTGTGTATATAGGCATCTACTGGCCTGCCTCTTCCAGAATTGCAAAATCAGGCATCTGGCTGCCGTCAGAATGTGTAGGCACATCTTGGTGATTGTCTTGGCCAGGGGACCTACATTCAGTAGGTAAAATAGAGGGGAAAATGGGACATCTACCACTGTAAATGCTTGAATAAGGGCCTGCACCTCTTGCCGGAAGGGCTGTATGAATGTGCTGAAGGGTCCCGCCGGCGAGACCACAGCGCCAGCAAGTATTAGGTGTGTCCGGAAACAGTTTATGTAGCAAGGAGCGTGTATGATACCATTGCATCATTAGCTTGTACTGGTTCTCCTTGTACGTGGCACAACAAGACGTCTCCGCAGCCCTCCGCCAAATCAACTGTCAAGTCTCCTGCGGTATCGCCTCCCCCACTATGGCCTCCCACTTGGTCATGTATGGATGTGAGATCACTTCTTCTGGGTCTGGGTGCAATAACACAATGTAAATATCTGAAATGAGACCAGCCGTGTGGGTATCGTTTTTACAAATGTGCTCAAATACCATGTGCTCAAATACCGTGGGTATCAAGACCATTTCAGTGCTCTCCAGGGATTGTAACAAGTGCCTAACCCGCATGTAATATCAGTTGGCGGGGGGCGGAAGATTGAACTTATCTCGCAAGTTCTCAAAGGGTAGAACCTTCCTATCTCGGTAGTCCACAATATCTGCAAATCTGAATAGACCCTTTTCATGCCAGGGCTTGGAATCTTGTGCAATCCCTGAGCATTGCAAGGAAGGAGTATGTAAAAAGGACTGCATTGGGGAACACTGTGACACCAAAGGGAATTTGTTCATACAAGCTTTCCAGACTCTGATTGTGAAAGCAATGGGACCTAGCAAGGAGCTAGGTGTCGGGGGTGGTTTCTTAGACCAGAGGTAGGAGTTGGGATGAAAGGGGGCTAACCACAATTTTTCAATCTCCATCCATTTGGAGAAAGCCCACAAGGTGGACCAAGCCGGAATTCGTCTCAGGTGGGTCGCCCAATAATACTTAATTATGTCTGGGACTGACAAGCCTCCTCTGGACTTATGGGATAGCAAAACTGATTTGGAAATCCTATGTCTCTTTTTGGCCCAAATAAAGTGCAAAATCATCGCCTGCAGAGATCGCTCTATGCAGAATCCATAGAGCAGTTTGGGCAAGATGGTCATTTTGACCGCAGCTATCCTACCAAAAAGAGACAGGGGGAGGGAGTTCCACTTATCCAGCAGGGTTTTTATCTCCCGGAAAAGACCGGGGAAATTCTGCGTGTAAAGGGAGCCATAGGAGGGGGTCAGCAGTATCCCAAGGTATTTGATGGCATCTGTTTTCCAGTTATATTTGAAGGTCAATTTAAGGTTGTCCACTAGGGGTTGCGGTAGATTAAGTGGCAGGGCCTCCGTCTTGGAGGTGTTGACCTTATAACCGGATAGACGCCCGTACTGTAATAACCGAGCTTGCAAATTGGGCAGGGAAATGAGGGGTTGGGTTATGGTAAGCAAGATGTCATCTGCAAACAGCGCCAATTTAAATTCTTTATCTCGAAGTGCAATGCCGTGTATGTTGGGATCTTGCCTGATGATGGAGGCCAGGTGCTCTATGCACAGTATAAACAGAAGAGGGGATAGCGGGCAGCCCTGTCGGGTACCATTTCGGATCTGCAGAGGTGGGGAAGACGCGTGCGGGAGCCTAATTTGAGCTGTGGGATTTGAGTATAGCCCTTTCAATGCCTGAAGGAAGGGACCCCGTATGCCTATTTGTTCTAGAACCTGGAACATAAAGGGCCAACTGAGGCGGTCAAACGCCTTCTCAGCCTCCAGGCTCAAAACTAACGCTTGATCACCCCGTTTGTTAACCAAATCAATAAGATCAATCGTTCTTCTGGTGTTGTCACCCCCCTGCCGACCAGGGACAAATCCCACCTGATCTTTGTGGATCAAATGGGGGATCCACTGGATCAGACGGTTGGCCAGTAATTTCGTAAAATTTTTTAGATCTGTGTTCAAAAGTGCTATTGGCCTATAGTTAGCACACTCAGTCGCATCCTTCCCTGGTTTGGGGATGAGGGTGATATAGGAATGGGTGAGGGTCTCAGGCAGGGGTTCACCTCTAAGAAAGGTATTAAATAGCTTCGTCATTCGGGGCAACAACACATCAGAGAAGGTCTGATAGTATAAGTATGTGAGTCCGTACGGCCCAGGAGACTTCCCATTAGGCATTTCCTTTATTACTTCTCCTATTTCATCCGGTGTTAGTTCTGAGTTAAGAGCCTCAACCACCTCCCGGGACAACCCTGGAAGGGAGCAGGAGTCTAAGAAATCCACCAAAGCTGCTTTCCTGTGATTTTCATCTCGGGGCAAGGTGTCTGGCAGGGAGTACAATTTGGCGTAAAAATCGTGGAAGCGGGATGCTATAGCCCTTGGGTCATGTAATAGGCCCCCAGCCGCGTCCCGTATGACATGGGGTACCTGATGGTCTCTTTTTTCCCTCAACTGTCTCGCCAACAGGGAGTGTGGTTTATTGGCCTGTTCATAATACTTTTGTCTAGTAAACACAAGTAGCTTTTCTACCGCTTGGGTTTGAATTTCCCCGGAGCTGCTCCCTCGTCTCTGTCAGCCGGCGTAGGCGGGTTTAGCCAGGGGTGCTGCCTCTTGTTTGCCTATCTCTTTTCGCAGTTCCCCTTCCAGGTGCAGCCTGTTCTTTTTGAGTCTGGCCCCTTGCTCCATACAGTGTCCCCTAAAGATTGCCTTGTGAGCCTCCCATATCATATGGATGGAGGGTATAGATTCCTCATTGAATTGAAAGTACTCTTTCAGAGCTGCAATAAGCTCTTCCTTAATTAAGGGACTCATTTAAGCGCCAGTGACGAGCCCTGACTGAGGAAAAATCCTCCTTGAGTGCTAGATGGACAGGCGCATGATCTGACCACGAAATATCCCCCACCTCTGCAGATTGCATCAACCGCAATATTTGTATATCCCCGAACCAGCAATCATAGTATCATAGTATATAAGGCTGGAAGGAGACGCAAGTCCATCAAGTCCAACCTTCAAAAATTAAATAAATGTTTTATCCCCATAACCCGTGATATTTTTTCTCTCCAGAAAGTCATCCAGGCCTCTCTTGAACATGTACATAGAGTCGGCCATAACAACCTCCTGCGGCAGAGAGTTCCATAGTCTCACTGCTCTTACAGTAAAGAACCTTTGTCTATGGTGATGGTAAAATCGCCTCTCCTCTAGGCGTAGAGGATGCCCCCTTGTCCTGGTCACAGGCCTAGGTATAAAAAGATCTTTGGAGAGATCCTTGTACTGTCCGTTCAGGTATTTGTACATTGTAATGAGGTCTCCCCTCAGTCGTCTTTTTTCTAAACTGAATAATCCCAAATTTTGTAATCTGTCAGTGTATTCTAATCCCCCCATTCCCCTAATAATCCTGGTTGCTCTCCTCTGCACCCGTTCCAGCTCTATTATATCCTTTTTATACACTGGTGCCCAAAACTGTACACAATATTCCATGTGTGGTCTGACCAGGGATTTGTATAAGGGCAAAACTATGTCTTTATCATGAGAATCTATTCCTCTCTTGATACATCCCATTATTTTATTTGCTTTAGCAGCAGCCGCCTGGCTCTGGTCACTAAAATTAAGTTTACCATCCACCAATACGCCCAAGTCCTTTTCAGCTTCAGTTTTACTAAGTAATTGACCGTTTAGAACATAATTATACTTTTTGTTTCCATGGCCCAAGTGCATAACTTTATATTTATCTACATTAAACCTCATCAACCATTTCTCTGCCCATCCCTCAAGCTTCCACAAATCCCTCTGTAATGCTAAACTATCGACCTCAGTATTTATTACTTTACACAGCTTAGTATCATCTGCAAATATTGAAACTTGACTGTGTAAACCCACTACAAGGTCATTAATAAAAATATTAAAAAGAAGTGGCCCCAATACTGACCCCTGTGGCACTCCACTGGTAACATCAACCCAATCTGAGAATGTGCCATTAATGACCACCCTCTGTTTTCTATCACTAAGCCAATTACTTACCCAGATACACAGATTTTCTCCTATTCCCAGCAGTCTCATTTTATATACCAACCTTTTATGTGGCACGGTGTCAAATGCCTTTGAGAAGTCCAGATATACAACATCCACAGCGTCCCCCAGATCCAGTCTTGAACTTACCTCCTCGTAGAAACCAATCAGATTAGTCTGACAGGACCGATCTCTCATAAACCCATGCTGACGCTGGGTTATAAGGTTGTGCACAGTGAGATACTTCAGGATAGCATCTCTAATAAACCCCTCAAATATTTTCCCCACCACAGCAGTTAGACTTACGGGTCTGTAGTTTCCAGGATCGCTATTTGATCCTTTTTTGTATATTGGTACCACATTTGCTATGCGCCATTCCTGTGGAACATAACCAGTCCTCAGTGAATCTTCAAATATTAAAAATAACGGTCTGTCTATCACGGTACATAATTCATGCAGAACCCGGGGGTGTATGCCATCTGGCCCCGGTGATTTATCTATCTTAGTGGTTGCGAGGCGGCGCCGTACCTCTTCCTGGGTTAAACTGTTGACATTATAAAAAGAATTAACATTATTCCTCATTGTGTCTTCCACCAGGGGATTTTCCTGGGTAAAGACAGTTGAGAAGGCGACATTCAGTAGATTGGCCCTTTCCTCATCTCCTTCCACCATGACCCCCATGTTATTTCTAAGGGGACCCACACTCTCTGTTTTTAGTTTCTTATCATTTATATACTTGAAAAATAATTTGGGATTATTTTTGCTCTCCCTGGCAATATTTCTCTCAGTCTCTATTTTTGCGGCCTTTATCTGCTTTTTACAGGATTTATTCTTCTCTCTATAATCCTGTAATGCCTCATCACTACATTCACGTTTTAGCACCTTAAATGCTTTATCTTTCTCGCTTATTGCTTTCCTTACAAGACTAGTTAGCCACATAGGGTTTTTCTTGTTCCTTTTATGCTTTTTCCCATAAGGTATGTGTTTCTCACAGGACTTTTTCAGAATATATGAGAAAAAGTCCCATTTTTGTGCGTGCCGTGCGGAGCGGAATAAAAGGTGAAGGAGCGGTCGCCCGGATTACCCACCCTCCATAGATCGTACAAAGCGAATCGTCGGATAACCCTACGAAAGGCCGTCGAAATGCTGTTTTGGGATCTTGCTGGAGGTGTTGGGTTAATTGCTAAGCGGTCCATAGTTTTTGAGAAAATTACGTTGAAGTCACCCCCTAACAGTAATGGCGCAGGTGGAAGTTTGGCTAATTTATTCAGGACTTTGGTGATAAACTGAACCCGAGACTTATTAGGGGCATACAAATTGCATAAGAGAATTGGCGACTCAAACATTTTACCCTGAATGATAATGTATCGCCCATCGGGATCCGAGGTCACCGATTCCGGGACAATGGGACAGGAAGTAGAGAATAAGATCGCTACTCCCGCTTTTTTATTGTCTGTGGAGGCCATATAGGAGACGGGATATAGGTGCCTCGCGAATTTTAGGTTCCCTGTGGTGTCAAAGTGCTTTTCCTGCAGGAAAACTACATCAGCTCTAGACCTTTTCAGCTCATTGAGGGCTAGGCGGCGCTTACGGGCTGAATTGAGCCCCTTCACATTCAAAGTCAAAAACTGAACCATGATGAGCTAGACAGTTAGAGCGTGGATATGATGTGGCTGATACACCCTAAGCGGGTTTTACCTTAGACCGTCTTCTGACGGGCGAGGTCTATACACTGCTACTGCCACACCTCCTTTAAGTGCAGAGAATGGAGTCCCGTGTGCAAAGCACCCTAGAGCAACAGGAAGACAAAAACGACACAAACACAACAGATACCTAGGAAGACAAACACTCGATCCGAAACAACAGGAAAGGGGGGACAAATAAAATAGAACGAATCCAAGAAAAAAAAAGGGGGGAAAGGGAGGGAAAAAGGACGGAAGAAAATAGAACAATCAATCTATAACTAGAGAGAGGAGGCACCTCCTGTCTCCAGTGTAGGCCTAATCAGCCGATCTACCCCTAGACTCGGGAAGCTCTGTCGGCTGGTCCAGAATCCTTCACCACCTAAGGGTTAGGAGGAAAAGGTCTGAGCAAGACCTACTTACCGAGGGTGTTGTGGCAACGGAAGCCTCTAAAAGGCTGTAAACCTTGTAATATACAAGTCGATAACAGCTTAAGAAAAGGATTAAACAACAGATTACAATAAGACATCACACTGGGAGAAGCACCCGAGCGCCTTAGTGCACGTATGTAGTTAACAAACTTAGAGAGGAGGTACCCCGGAGATACACCCAGATAATAGAAAACCCCCCTCTCCCCCGGACCAACATACCTAAAGAAATTAACTTCAAAGGATATGTAGCACGGCGATCAGCCGCCCTCAATCACAAGAGTCCCTGGAGAAGGTTCTATTTCTCGGTTTTCGTCGCTTCTGCTGGGGCTGGCTTCCCTCTTGCCTCTGATACATCGGTGGAGGGAGAAGGTCCCAGTCATCCATCTCCGGAATCGGGACATCCCAGACCTTGCAGAATTCTCAAGATAGAGTGGTCGTGACTCCGTCTTTAGTAGCTGACAGAGCAAATGGAAAGTTCCAACGGTAGGAAATCCTGTGTTCACGTAGCACATTCAGCAAAGGTCGCATCATCCTTCTCTTCTGCAGTGTAATTCCTGACAAGTCCTGGTAAAGCTGCACCTCTGCGCTGTTAAAGGTGAAGTCTCTCTTCCTCCTTGCCAGGGACATAATCCACTCTTTTAGCTCAAAGTCATGAACACAGCAGATGATATCTCTCGGGTTCGCCCCCATCGATTTAGGCCTCAGTGCTCGGTGTGCCCTGTCAAGCTTAACTTGTGTCTCCGGCTCATCCAGAAATGCAGAAAACAAAGCTTGAAGAGCAGAACGGACATCCTCCTTACCCTCCACTTCGGGGATGCTCCTCACCCGGATATTGCTGCGTCTGCCCCTATTATCCAAGTCTTCCAGATGTCTGGCCATATCTTGTATCACAGATGACTGAGTACGCAGGACTTGTTGCGTGTGTGAGATTTGGCGTTTCGTATCTGCTTGTTCGGCTTCCAGGTTGCCAATTTTCTGAGTCATAGACTGGATATCGCGCCTCATCTCCGAGAATTCGGATTTGAAAGTTTCTTTAACATCCGCAATCAGACATTTAAAGTCCTCTTTAGTGGGCAGATTCTGCAAGTGAGTGTGCCAGCTTAAGTCAGGGGCTGGTGTTCTCCTATCCGCAGCAGAAGCAGTGAATTGTTGCTCGGGTGGGGACTCCCATTCTGGTGAGGGTGCTGCGTAACGTGCCATAGCAGGTTTAGCACTGATGTCATCTCCAAATGACTGACAGCGGAACATACGGGATTCCGGGTGTAAACACCCCTGGTTGCGGGATAGTAGGAGATCTGAGAGGCGGCACCTTTCTTTGAAAGTCCTCTTGGTCTGACGCCGTGAGGGCCAAGCTGTCCTTGATAGTCAAGGGATGGGTAACTTGGGAAGGTTGCTCACCTTCATGCTGCTGCCTGGGAGAACCCTGCTGTGATTCCTGTGTTGATGCGCCAGAAATTTGGCGCTGCTGCGCCAGAGTGGAGCCCTGCTGTATTTGTGGCACATAAGCGCCACGATGGCGGCCGGAGACCGCATGGTGCGGGGAGGCATCCGCCTGGCCTCGTACCTGTGGCGGCTGCACGGTGGCGTCCGGGGAGCTGCGTTTGCCTGCAGGAGCTGTGGGCGACAGCTTGGTCCCTGGAGGAGCTGATGGCGCCATTTTCACTGGCATCCTGCTACTGGGTGCAGGCCCCGCCGGTGGTTCAGTGGCGGGAACGGAGCTGAGGTACCGGGTAAGTGCCGTATTCCCTCCTGATGCAGCTGGTTTTGGTCCAGGGTTCTTCACTCCCCTTCCAGGGGTCTTTCTGGGTTTGGGGGCCAGGGTAGCTCCTCTCTTTTGGGTTGAATCAGGCACCGGGGTGGCAGAGCTCTCTCAGTGTGCGGCCATCTTCCTTGCGGTCCAGCCACGCCCCCGAATAACATATTTTAACATATATTATAACATATAACAGATTAGAACAATTTTATTATACCCCTGCGTATCCTAGTGCTAGTACAAAGACATTAATCATGAGCGCTTAATAGCAATTAAGCGCTCATGACAGAAGCATCAGACAGAAGCATCAATAACATTCATGACAATTAATAACATTCATTTAATGTAAAGTCCAGAATAGTATATAACTATGCCTAATTTCAGTACGCTTTGAATGGTCAATGTTCCTGGTCTTTCACATTAGACAATTATCGTAACTAATGAGTAACATTTATGTCAGGCAGAATCATCAGTATTGGTTGAACAGTTAGTCCCAGTTGGTGTATAGCTGTGCCTTATTGCCAAGTTTTGTGACACTTTAAAAAGTCAGTATTCTTTATATTGCACCATGAAACGCAGGGCTAAATTCAGTCTGGTGATCTCAGAAGTTCATGGCTTCAAAAACTGCAGATGTTAGCAGATATTACAATATAATAATACAATAAACTTAATTGATCCCGCAGGGGGAAATTATTTTGTACAAAGTGTCCATGATTAAGGACTAACAAACTATAGTCCGAAACGCGTTACCGCTGTATTTTTTGGTCGGTCCTGTGCGATTACCATTCATGTAACTTCCATGTTGTTCTACTATTGGAATTTTTCCTCTGTTTTTTAAAGGATATGAAGAATAAATTTTTGGACATGTTTTAACAGTGAGTCTTTTTCCTTTGGATCTATCGGATGTTGAATGCTGGATTCCCTTCCTTTGCTTTTTGCCATTGTTTGTTTCTATATACCTGACCCTGGATTTCCGGACCAGCGTCACAGGGATTCCCTCTGCACCCGGCCAGATTACTCCACTTGCAAGATTGAAACCAACTGTGGGTGATCCGTTACCGTAAACTTTTTTTCTTTGATTTATTATAACTACTATAATACTGCCCCCTATGTACAGGAATATAACTAGTATAATACTGCCCCCTATGTACAAGAATATAACTACTATAATACTGCCCCCTATGTACAGGAATATAACTACTATAATACTGCCCCCTATGTACAGGAATATAACTAGTATAATACTGCCCCCTATGTACAGGAATATAACTAGTATAATACTGCCCCCTATGTACAAGAATATAACTACTATAATTGAAAAGCAATGACAGATCCTTTGATATTGAAACATTTATTAATTGCAATTCAGACTATGCGATTTATGTCATTGAATGCACAGCATGTTGCATAAAATATGTGGGCAGCACAAAAAGAAAAATAAAGGACAGAATAAGTGAACATATAGGGGATGTGTCAAAGAAAAGTAAGGGAATATCAGGGGCGACAAAGCACTTTGTAGAAAAACACAATAGAACAACAAATTTTTTGAAATTCTTTGGTGTAGAGAGGGTTAATCGACCAGAAAGAGGTGGTGACTGGCTAAAAGCATTAAGAAAAAGAGAGGCTTATTGGATTATGAATTTAAACACTAGGATCCCCTCAGGTATGAATTTTAGGGAAGACCTTATGATGATTTTTTTAAAGAAATGTATAAAATGTTTTGTAATGACAATTGTATGCACTGTGTATCTGTAATTGTATCTGCTATGCAAAGAGGAAGTGATGTCCAGACTTGGGTGTACCCGCCCATGTACCCGCCCATGTCAGTCCTCTTTTCTTTTAAATATGGTTGTGCATTGAGCAAAATGTTACCATGATTAAGGGAGATTATTCTCCTGAAACGCGTTGGTCTTTGCTATGGACTTTTTAATTTAAATGAAATAAAGAAGAATGGATTTTTACTACTGATGCTGAGCTATTCCTTGCATTTGAATTTTCACTATTTGTGTCCGTGGCCGGCGGACTAGGCTCTCTTGCATCCCAGAGGAGTGGAGACTGGATTACAGACTACATGTCCAGGTGTGTGAGCGCTTCTACCTGTTTCCCTCTCATAACTACTATAATACTGCCCCCTATGTACAGGAATATAACTACTATAATACTGCCCCCTATGTACAGGAATATAACTGCTATAATACTGCCCCCTATGTACAGGAATATAACTAGTATAATACTGCCCCCTATGTACAGGAATATAACTAGTATAATACTGCCCCCTATGTATAAGAATATAACTACTATAATACTGCCCCCTATGTACAGGAATATAACTACTATAATACTGCCCCCTATGTACAGGAATATAACTAGTATAATACTGCTTCCTATATACAAGAATATAACTACTACAATACTGCCCCTATGTACAAGAATATAACTACTATAATGCTGCCCCCTATGTACAATTATATAACAACTATAATACTGCCCCCTATGTACAAGAATATAACTACTATAATCCTGCCTCCTAGAGGTGAGGTTGTCTGTGGTTAGAGCTCCTGAAGTCTCCTGATGTCTGGAGCGGGCCCAGGGCGGGGCCACCCTGGGTGGGGAGATTCCCCAAGTAAGGCCCAAGCTTCCAGGCCTAAACCAGGAGAAAACTCCCAGACAACTCTAAAGATGGATGCAAATCCAAAAGTTATCAGTAAGCAAGAGAATTAACTGAATTGCAGTAATGTTGAGAAGAAGGTTAAAGTAAAGAATGTGAGTACAGCAAGCAGAGAAGAAAGTTCCTCACCAGCCCAGCGTGGAGGAGCACAGGTGAAGCAGATTGTCAGACCAGTAGCAGGTGCCCCCCACTCCTGCACCCAGGCAGAGGAGAACGTCCATAGAGAAACAAACCCTGCAATAAAACCTGCAGCAGAGAGATGTGGTGACCAGCATGGCCGCTCCAGGCCGCACCAGATCTGCTGTGAAGCCACAAAATGTCCCTGCAAAGGCCGGTGCAAGCAGCAAGCCTGGAGATGTGAGGCAGAAGGAGACCGGTGGATGCACTCAGCCTGGAGGACTACAGAGACCATAAATCCTATTGTCCTGGAGGGGAAAAAATCCCTTACCAGGATGAAGAAAAAAGCAGACTAAAAGGGATATGAAGAAATATAAAGACTTTTATTGTGTACAGTACAGTACAAGTACAAAACTTGTTAAAACATCAGGTGATGAAATAGGAGGACTATAGGGGACATCACCGGACAATATGTACTTTCCTTTGATATGACTTTTTTTGGTAAGCCCACCAACATTTAAGCTTCTCTATTCCCATTGATATTTATATCCACTGGCCTCCATGAATTGTCCGGTGATGTCCCCTATAGTCCTCCTATTTCATCACCTGATGTTTTAACAAGTTTTAAAATGTACTGTACACAATAAAAGTCTTTATATTTCTTCATATCCCTTTTAGTCTGCTTTTTTCTTCATCCTGGTAAGGGATTTTTTCCCCTCCAGGACAATAGGATTTATGTTTAGTATGTGCAGCAACATCTTTTGGTGCAATACTTAGGGATCCACACTGGTGTACAATTATTTAATGATCCCATTTCCTTTGTTTCAAATATAGTGTTCCTGGACTACAGAGACCAGCACGGCAGGTGAAGGAGACCACCCGAGCGCCTGAGCTGCAGATGGCGGAGGAGATCCCAGCACTGGTAAGGAGGATGGAGGAGCTGAGTCACCACAAACAGATGCTACAAATGCAAATAGACTGCATGTACTCACTAAAAACTGCACACCCTGAGAGTAGCGACCTGTATGATACCAAGCTGCACTCACTGAGCAAAGAGCTGGCGGTGGTGGTGGGAGAGATGGACAGTGTCCTGGAGAAGATGGGGCCGCTGTCTGAGTCCTATAAGAATAAGGAACGCTTTGCCAGACAGAACATTACATCTATGTCCAGACCCTCTGACGCTGCGTCAGTGTCCAACATGTCCCCTGATGAGAGAGGAACACGTCGCATACTGCAGGCACCAAGTTTTGTGTTTCAAGAGGGCGAGAAGGGAAAACAGCAGCTGCAAAGGTCTGCAGCCGTCCATCAGCAGGGAGGTGCCAGGGAGGGAGGCGGATATAGCAGGAGGTGTCCCGCAGGCTGAAAATACCACGTCTACAGTCTCTAAGCTACCCAGAGATCATCTATGGGGTAACATCACATGTAGATGGCATCAACAGGGAGACCATGTACCTCATTATCACCACCATAAAGTATTACCACTGGCACAACAGGAACAGAGTCTCCATCCACAGCGAGTCCTTCCAGCACATGACTGCAGTCACACTCATTATGTCTGAGCTCAGATGGATCAGATACATAGAGATTGGGAAAAAGGAGGAGAATAGAAAGTTATGGAGGAATATATGTTTGGACTAATGGATCATGTAATTATGTTTAATCCTTTTCCCTTTAACCAGTAATGGACATTTAAGTTACTTATTATACATTTATTAATTTCAATGTATGATTTCTGTTAAATTCTGATTTGAATGTACTATGTATTTTGTTTGTTTCTACTAATAAAAATTGCCCCCTATGTACAGGAATATAACTACTATAATACTGCCCCCTATGTACAGGAATATAACTACTATAATACTGCCCCTATGTACAGGAATATAACTACTATAATACTGCCCCCTATGTACAAGAATATAACTACTATAATACTGCCCCCTATGTACAAGACTATAACTACTATAATACTGCTCCCCACGTACAAGACTATAACTACTATAATACTACCCCTATCTACAGATATATAACTACTATAATACTGCCCCCTATGTACAAGACTATAATACTGCTCCCCATGTTCAGGAATATAACTACTATAATACTGCATCCTATGTACAAGACTATAACTACTATAATACTGCTCCCCATGTACAAGAATATAACTACTATAATACTGCCCCTATGTACAAGAATATAACTACTATAATACTACATAAATACACAGAATCAAACATGAAAACAATCAGTATTTATCATATACAGCTTCAGAAAACACATGAGAGATCCATACCTATTGCATCCAGTGACATCAGGTGACGTATCCTCGGATTGTACTCGTTCCTCGGATTTATCCCCCTAGCCTACCCCAGACATTAATGGCCCCAGCCCGCCCCAGACATATAATTAATGGCCCCAGCCCACCCCAGACATATAATTAATGGCCCCGGCCTACACAGACATAGAATTAATGGCCCTAGCCTACCCCAGACATAGAATTAATGTCCAAAGCCTACCCAAGACATAGAATTAATGGACCCAACCTACCCCAGACATAGAATGTATCCCCCCAGCCTACACCAGACATAGAATTAATGGCACCAGCCTACCCCAGACATAGAATTTATGCCCCAAGCCCACCACAGACATGGAATTAATGCCGCTTGCCCCAGACATAGAATTTATGCCCTCAACCTACCCCAGACCGGGATAGTGACGTCACACCAAGCCGTGGAGATACATGGAGGGCTGGACAGCTGATACTGTACGTGTCATCGCTCCTCCACGCTACACAGGTCGCGCAATGACGTCAATTGCGTGACCTGTGTAGCTGAATGTATACACAGACGCAGAAGCAGCGGTGCTGCCCTGCTTCTGTGTACTAACTAATAGTACCTGCATCGTACGATGCAGGGACAATAGACTAAATGAGAATTTGTAGGGAGGGAGTGTGGACCGGCCCCGGACTGGCCCAGTAGCTCCACAGGAGTAATGGTATACGTAATGAAGGCACTTCCTAACAGTGTGTGTCATGTTACATAGAATTGCCAATAAATTGTTTAACCCCTTTATGACCGCCCTATCGGGAATCTACGTCGGTCATTAAGGGTACTTCTTCTGACGCGACGCCTTTCTACGGCGCCGCGTCAGAAGAAGATTTCGGGACATCGGATCAGTATAGTGCCGGTGTGATATCACAGCCCAGACCCGGCACTAACACCCGGGATTGGAAAAACTCCGATCCCGGGTGTTTAACTCCTTACACGCCTCATGTTTGACCGCGGCGTGCAAGTGTGTCACCCGTGGATCGGACCCCCCCGGTGTGCTTACCGGGGTATCCGATCCCTCCTTCCGCTGCCCCTTGTCCCGACGAGTGACCCGAGGCTGTCAGCTCCTCTTCTCGCCGGGCTCTGCCTTCCTGGCAGGACCCGGCTGTAAGTAACTGAGCATGCGGGGCATGCTCAGTTACTTACACTATACACTGCAATACAAGTGTATTGCAGTGTAGAGGCTTGAATAAGTGATCGGATGATCGCTTGTTCAAGCCAAAATGTGGAAAATATGTGAAAGTAAAAAAAAAAAAGATTACATTTTTTTATAATATAATTAAATAAATAAATAAAATAAAGTCCCATAGTCTCCCCAGTTACACATATAATGCAAATACAGTATATAAAACACAAAAACACACGAAAAATGTACATATTTGGTATCACTGCATCCGTATTAATCTGTACAATAAATCTAAATCAATATTGAACCCGCTCGGTGAACAATGAAAAAAAAAAAACTACGAAAAACTTCCCGTAATATACAATTTTTCATCAAACACCATCACAAAAAATGTTCTAAAAAGTGATAAAAAAAAGTTACGTTCTCTAATATGATACGACTGAAAAGAACAACTCTTTTTGCAAAAAATAAGCCCTCAACCAGGTCTGACAACAGAAAAATACAGAAGTTATGGCCCTAAAAAGTTGTCAATAGTAAAAACAATGCGATATTCTCCAATATTGGTTTTGCTCAGGAAAATTGAGCAAAGATAAGAAAAACTATATAAATGAGGTATCACCGTAATTGTAGTGAGCCAGAGAATAAAGATAAAATATTATTTTTACATTACGGTGAGCGGGGGAAAAAAATGCTAACAATCCAAAATAAAAATTGATGATTTTGTTTGTGTCCCCCTTGAAATAGTTAATAAAATCTCATGAATAAGATATAGACTCCCTAAATGAATTACCGTATATACTCGAGTATAAGCCGACCCGAGTATAAATGGGAAAATCTATTGACTCGAGTACAAGCCGGGTGTGGGAAATGCATTGGTCACAGCCTCCCCAGTATATAGCCTGCCAGCCCCTGCCCCAGTGTATATAGCCTGCCAGCCCTGCCCCAGTGTATATAGCCTGATAGGCCCTGCCCCAGTGTATATAACCCCCCCCCCCCCCCCCCCCGTTGTGCAGCACAACAATACCATGGATCGCACAGAAGATCTAAGGGGGCCGCCGGAAAGGTGAGTTTTGATTTATTTTTTTGACTCGAGTATAAGCCGAGTTTGGGTTTTTCAGCACATTTTTTGTGCTGAAAAACTAGGCTTATACTCGAGTATATAAGGTATCTATACATTGTATCTCATCCCGTAAAAAATAAGCCCTCATATGTGTGCATTACCAAAAAAAATAAAAATGTATAGGTCGTACAATGTGACAATACATATCTGCAGTGAATGGCGCCTCCATTCATTCTATACTTGGCCGTGCGCCCATACATCAGTTTACCGCCACATATGGGGTATCAGTACACTCGGGAGGAATTGGGCATCAAACGTTGCAGCACGTTTCATCATTTAATTTATTCTGAAACTGTCAGTTTGGCCTAAATGAATGTATTTTCCAAAAAAATTCCATAGTTTCTAAATCGCAGGTCCATATTGTTTTAACCCATGTGAAACACTTAAAGGGTTAATGGACTTAATAGAAGTTGTTTTACATACGTTGAGGGGTGAAGTTTCTATAGTGGGGTAATTTATGGGGTTTTCCTATTATTTAGGCCTTACAAAGTCACTTGGAAGCTGAGTTTTCCCTCAAAATGTGAGTTTTGGCAATTTTCATGAAAATGAGAAAAATCGCACCTAAAGTTCTGCACCTCATAACATACTAGAAAAGTGAGAGGATGCATAAAATGTCATCCCAACATAAAGCAGACATTCCGTAAATGTAATTTATCAAGCTTTTTGGGTAGTTTTACTTCCTGTCTGGAAAGCAGAACATTTCAAACTTGGAAAATAAAGAATTTTTACAAACTTTTGCCAAATGTTCACTTTTTTTCAGAACGAATCGCAAAACGTATCACTTAAATTTTATAACTAACATGAAGTACAATGTATCACGAGAAAACTTTCTCAAAATCACCGGGATATGTTAAAGCGTTCCGAAGTTATAACCAATTATCGTGAGACATGTCAAATTTGAAAAATCGAGTCTGGTCATTGAGCTGAAAACTAGTGTCGGTGATAAGGGGTTAAAATCTGAATCAGCTATAGAAAATTATAATACTCCAATCCCTGGTGCTTATAGGGGTCAGAACATAGGCACCAACTTGTAGAGAAAATAGTCTCAAAATTTGAATACATTTACCGCATTTAAGCATAAAAAGGACACCACAGTAAAGAGTAGGTTGGAGATCAGTTAGTTTGGGGATCTTCTGGAGGATCCTTCAGAGAGTTGTCATCTTTTCTTTAGGACTGTGTCCCACACCAGTGGTAGCAGACGAGGAGGGTAATCTAGCTCACAATTTTGTATAGCTGGAAAGGGAACTTCCCACATCTATGTGGTGCAAAATTGCTATAGGTCAAAGTAGAAACGTAGAGTGGCTGATTGACCGTCTTTGGTTGCAGATTAGGAGAATGGAAACAACCATTTGTATAAGATGCCATGCTGCCTCATAGCATCAAGTAGAGGGTGTAGATGACTCCTTTCTAAAGGGTTATCCAGGAGAGATCTTGGTATAATTGGACTTTGGCCCCCTTAAATTCCAGTTAACAATACCTTCCTAGCCACAAACATGATGCACTCTTTAAGATAAAAATCTTGTTGTTGGCGACATATAATGTCCTGGGGATTAGTGGTAGAGGATTTTGGTCAAAGATCTTAGTAATCTCAGATTTGAAAGCATCTTTTACCTCCGATATTAGAAACTTAAACTTAAAGTCCTCTTAAATAGGAGGTATCTGCAGTTAAGCTTGTAGAGAGTTCATCCTCGATTGTGGTGGTTGTATTTTCCCATATGTCTCCATATGCAATTCAGGGGATGAGGCCCACACAGGCGAGGGTTCCTCATAACTTGTAAATAAGGGGGTAGCCTCTATAACTTCTTCTTGCGTGTCACTGGATCCCCAGTACGGGTGTGCTTTGATGGATAGATCAGGTGGGCCAGCATCTGCTCAATGCGAACTCTGCAGTTTAGGAAGGTAAGGGAATGTAGGGTATGCTCCACGGGAGCAGCCTCCTGAGGCTACCTGTAGCAATCCAGGAGTTAAATTTTCCCCATGGGAATTTTGGAGCCTCAGTGCCAAGGTGCACCTCTGTAAATGGGCAAATAAGGCAACAGGGACCTGGAGCTCAGTGCTTAAGTGGACATCTTAGATGGTGGTTAGCCACACCCACTCACTAATACCTGTTGTTCGGCACATCACTGTGCACCGAAATAGCAGTTGATACCCACATGCGAGGTATTGCCGTACTCTGGAAAAACAGCCCAAGCATTTTGGGGTGTATTTTTGCCTCTAATACACTTTGTGTGTGTACATTTTAGGGCTAAATGAGAATATTCTTAAAAAAAATTTAAATGTTAAAATTTCCAGCGATTTTTATGATTACTGAAAAACTGCACTATGTGCAGTTTGCCTGTGTAGTGTGCAGGGGGTGCCGGATTCAGGATTTCTGGCACACATTCTTCATGAATCTGGTGCCCTTCGCTCAGCTTCAACAGAGTGCACCACTTTTTTTTGGTGCACCTTTAAGGTTGCATTCACACAAATCTGCCGATACCAATTCTTAAATACCTGTGCAATCAGTTTGCACTAAAAAGAACGAGCAAAGTCCAACAGGAAACTGGCGCACGGCCCTAAATGTGTAAATGTGCCCCAATAACGCTCTGCTAACTCACCTATAATACACACAGTCAGCCCTGCTATATGCCTCCTTGCCCTGCTATAGAGATCTCATCTTATCTGCATTTTGTAGAGTACATCTGTTCACTTGCTGACAGGAAGTGTATGATTTTGTGAGCTTGTCTTGGAATGGAGGAGGAGAGGTAGAGATCACACTGCATGGAGCAGACAGCAGAAGCAATTCATGAGACGAATATGTCCTGCCCAACCATAAAAATCTGAAGATTTACGGTCAGATCCCATGACTAATAGAGACAGATTGGAATTATATCTGTGAAATGCTGTAATTTTGTTAATAACAGAGAATAAGAGATTGGGGCCCATTTACTAAGGGCTTTTTGCCACACTTTAGTCAGACTGTTCACGTTCTTCATGGCTAAATCTGCTTGCACAGGTATTTAAGAAGTGTCAGTGCAGCGATTGTGTTGCACGAGACCCTTTTGTGGCGGAGCTGCACTGGCTTCCATGCAACACAAATTAGGGGTGTGCCATCGGTAAGTCCGACTGATTTGGAAATTGTGTCGCACGCTCTATGTACACCACAAAAAAAGGTGAACTCTGTCGGACCTGAGTGGAGAAGCGACATTTTCATGATTTCGGATGCGCGATCTTAGTGAATCGCTGGACACAGCATTATAGATGAGGTTCAATGTAGATAAATGTAAAGTTATGCACTTGGGCCATGGAAACAAAAAGTATAATTATGTTCTAAACGGTCAATTACTTAGTACAACTGAAGCTGAAAAGGACTTGGGCGTATTGGTGGATGGTAAACTTAATTTTAGTGACCAGAGCCAGGCGGCTGCTGCTAAAGCAAATAAAATAATGGGATGTATCAAGAGAGGAATAGATTCTCATGATAAAGACATAGTTCTGCCCTTATACAAATCCCTGGTCAGACCACACATGGAATATTGTGTACAGTTTTGGGCACCAGTATATAAAAAGGATATAGTAGAGCTGGAACGGGTGCAGAGGAGAGCAACCAGGATTATTAGGGGAATGGGGGGACTAGAATACACTGACAGATTAAAAAATTTGGGATTATTCATGTTAGAAAAAAGACGACTGAGGGGAGACCTCATTACAATGTACAAATACCTGAACGGACAGTACAAGGATCTCTCCAAAGATCTTTTTATACCTAGGCCTGTGACCAGGACAAGGGGGCATCCTCTACGCCTAGAGGAGAGGCGATTCTACCATCACCATAGACAAAGGTTCTTTACTGTAAGAGCAGTGAGACTATGGAACTCTCTGCCGCAGGAGGTTGTTATGGCCGACTCTATGTACATGTTCAAGAGAGGCCTGGATGACTTTCTGGAGAGAAAAAATATCACGGGTTATGGGGATAAAACATTTATTTAATTCTTGAAGGTTGGACTTGATGGACTTGCGTCTCCTTCCAGCCTTATATACTATGATACTATGATACTATGATACTATGATAGACGGACAATGCACTTTCCGTGAACTCGAGTGACATTGTAAGTAAATGTGCCCCAATGTCTTATTTTGTTATACTGAGTATTATACTGAGAATCTTGTATTTATGGTAATACCCCTTTTAGGTTCAGCATTAAGTAGTACCTCTTATTAAACGTGATCTGTGCCTCCCCTTCTCCCACTCTTATGATGGTCCCTGTTATCTCATCTTTTATATCATTTCCCCCTCTTATCGCCTCATATTGTGGCCTCTTTTTGCCCCCTAATATTGTGACCCTTCATCTCCCCTCACACTGAATCCACTCACCTATCTCTCATAGTCTGCCCCCTCATACCACTGCCCACACTGTGGCCTCTTCTTTCCTACCTAACACTGTGGCCATATTTTGGCCCCCCTCATATTGTGGCACTTCATCCCCCCCATATCAGACCCCTATATCCCAGAAGGTCTCTTCACTTCTTCCACTGATGCTGCCATGAGCTGTGATGATGGCAGACATGATGACATCACATCACATGGCGACTGTCGATATCCACACACAGCTGCCACAGCGGGAACGCAGAGGAACACTGATGGTGATGGAGAACTGATAGCCCTTTTTGACCATCATATTATTCAACTCTTTCTATGACTGGGTGATGCCATAGAATTGTCCCAGTACAGGTGGCAGTGACGGAGTGATCTGCAAAAAGGGGCTGAGCATATGTACTGTACCAGAGCATAATTCCTGTGGCTTGGCCTAGGATGGCATCTGTGCACAAGAGGTATTTTATTTATGTAAACTGTTATGTATTGCTTGTTCCACTGTAAATGGTTGGCAGAGAATGGATTACTTTGAAACTGCACTATATACACAGACTGGCAATAGTGACACTCGCAATCTATGGTGGGAACTGCTTTAGGCAGTTTTTTCCCAGAACCTGCTGGAAGGTAGGCGGGACACGCTAATATTGGCCACACCTACAAACCCTACCTGTAACAGGTAGAAGTAGTGGTGCAGTTGGTAGTCAGTTAAAACCAGCTTTGGCCACACAAGTCTGTCTGCTGCTGAAAAAGGGAAAATGGAGACAAAAAAGGGACAGCTGAAAGTGAGAGTGTAAGAGGAGATTTGCCAGGTGTGTTTTCCACCAAAACAAAAAGGTACCACTATTGTTAGCGGGAAATCCTCAGCTTTAAGGGGTATTCCCATCTGGGCATTCACATTTAATTTAATCAATTTTCCATATATAAACATTTCTTCAATTGGATGCTATTTAAAAAAGTGTTCCTGTTTGAAGATAATTTATCATAAATGTAGCCATGTTGTCCCTTAGAAACAAGATAGCTTTCTTGGATACGAACACCTCGCACTCTGGCAGCGGTGGCCAGACATGCGCTATTGAGTTTTGCCTGACCACCTGGATTCAGCCTTCATTACTACAGGGTGGCTGTGGGGCATGCAGTAATTCCTGGACATTTCATATATAAAAACTTTTTGTTTCTTTGGGCAATGCCTCCAGCAGAGGTGGCCGTATCCAAGGACACAGTCTTGTTTCTAAGGGACCATATTACTACATTTATGAGAAATTATCTTCACACAGATAAAAAATGTTTTAATAACACCTAATTGAAGAAATTTATATATTTGGCAGATAAAACTAAATGTGAATGCCCAGACGAGAATACCCCTTTAATTGGACTTGAGAACAGAAAACCATTTATCTTTCCACACACAAGCACACTTATTCCATCACGGCCTCCAGTGTTAAGAATTATTTGTAACTGGACTGTAAAAGTGTCTAAGTTATTAGTATAAAAATTATTGTTACACGGCCTCCTTCTTGTCTCCCTGTTGTCTGGTCCGTCTGCACCTCACCACCATCAAGGGCCATCATCTTACCGGACAGCAGTATCAGGGTTTGGCCCTAGGGCAGTGATGGCGAACCTTTTAGAGACCGAGTGCCCAAACTGCAGCCCAAAACCTAATTACTTATCGCAAAGTGCCAGTACAGCAATTTAACCTGAAAACTGACGGTTTAGTTTAGAATCAATAAAATGATACATTCCCAATCCGAGGCAGCTTTCCTCCCATTGCATTTTATTTGCATTTCAAAACTCCTATACTTGTTTCATTCGTGTGACATTGAGGAAGAGGCAGCAGTCCTATACACACTGAAACACTACTTTTACACCATTTTACATCATATAAAAGAGTAATAAAAAGTTATCAAAAGGTCACACAGTCCTCAAAATGGTAGCAATGAAAACAACGGCTCATTAAGAAAAAATCACCCCTCCCCAGTTCCGTGCACTAAAGTTATTAGCGTCACAAGATGGCGAAACTATTTTCTTTTTCGTATACTGTTTTAATTATTGAAAAAGTATTAAAACACAATAAAACCTACAAATCTGGTATCACTGTGATTGCATCAAACCAAAGAATAAAGGAGACAAATGATTTAGAGCGCACAGCGATAGCATTAAAATCTACAGCTTCCTAGTACACGACATGGAATAATAAATAACTGAGTTACGCAAAAATAAGCCCTCACACAGGTATATATATATATAAATGCACATATAAATATATAACATAACATGTATATACATAAATACATACATAGAAATACATATACAGGCGGTCCCCTACTTAAGGACACCCGACTTACAGACAACCCATAGTTACAGACAGACCCCTCTGACTCCTGGGGAAGCTTTCTGAATGCTTTACTATAGTCCCAGACTGCAATGATCAGCTGTAAGGTGTCTGTAATGAAGCTTTATTGATAATCCTTGGTCCCATTGGAGCAAAAAATGTTTAAACTCCAATTGTCACTGGGCACAAAACCTTTTTTGTCTGGATCTACAATTATAAAGTATACAGTTTCGACTTACATACAAATTCAACTTAAGAACAAACCTCCAGACCCTATCTTGTACGTAACCCGGGGACTACCTGTATTACTTGCTCTTTTGTCCAAGGTGGGCAAAAGTTCAGGTGTCTGGTGTTCCAGGGGGGGGGGGGGGGGTTGGTAGGGTAGATGGGCAGAGGGTGGGCGGCCAGAGTTAGGGCTGCAGGGGGGGGGGGGGTAATGCGGCATCTGGAGATCTGGGCAGTGGGTTTATGAAGCATGAGTTCCAGGGGAGGGGGTGATGCAGTGACCGGAGTTTGGGAGGGGGGGGGGGTAGCGAGAGCGGCCGGAGTTCAATTGCAGTAGTGGGCGGAGAGCAGACAGAGTCCACGGGCGGGGGTAGCGTTCAGAGTCTGTTGCGGTAGCGGGCGAGGTTTGGGCCGAGGTGGGGTTTGTGGTAGCGGGCAGAATTCCGCCGGGCGGTGGGATTTGCAGTAGTGGGCAGGGTGTTCTGGGAGTTTCCGCGGCTTGCGGGCGAAGTTTTAGGGGAGGGGCGGGAGCGGGCAGGAAACCCGCGTTCCTCCGGCTTCTTCTGTTCTGCACACAGTAAGGTGCCCAGCACTGGCAGCATAATGACATCATTACGCTGCCAGCGCTGGGACGCTTACCGTCCTGTGCGCTGCAGTCATCAGTGTGACAGAGCAGGCAGTGTCAGCGCCCTGCTCTGTCATGGATTTTAGCAGTCTCGGAGCGCGGCTCCGATACTGCTTAAACCTTAGTTAAATTCAAAGGACCCGCGTGCCAGCACTGAGGGCTCTGCGTGCCCTCTCTGGCACGCGTGCCATAGGTTCGCCACCGCTGCCCTAGGGGAACTACAGGTCCTCACCACTGATCGCCACAAACATCAGTGCAGTCCCTCTAAAACCTCTACAGTGGCCCCCAGAAGAGAGAACGATTACAGGGAAGCACCAGAGAGTAGTCCATTCCCATGGAAGCCCTTGTGTCCACTCGAGAATGTGACAAGTCAATGTGAAAGGCTGTTGTGTACCAGAAGGTACCCCAAAGGAAACGGCATCAATCCCTGCAGCTTGTTGTATTCCCTCAATCCAGAGCTCACCGCTTTACACATCCTGCTACTACTACCAGCATCATCCTCTCCTTGTGTCTCTCATTCTCTTCCACATCCCAGCATGCTGCATAGGGGCAGGGCCAGATTTGTCAGAGGACAACCTGTGGTTTCACTGATACACTGTGAGCCAGTATGTGTAAACAGTGTATACGTCTGTGCCATACATTGTCCTTACAAGTCCCTAATACGTCACACTCCAACACTAGGGCTTTAACATACCTTATAAGGACACCTTATAATGTCAGGAATAAAAGATGTGACCATGATTGCAAATAGAATTTCTTACTTGTCTCTATAAATACATACATATAAAATGTACACACTTACCCTCCAATAACAATTGTATTTTCATCTATTTCAAACTTTTCAATAACAAGTTGAAGGCAAGACATGGCACCTAGACGCCCCTAAAATAAAATAAATATCTATAAGTATTGGTACCAAAGAAATACCCAATAGTGAAGGCGGTATTAATAATATAAATAATTATAAATCTTGTGGTTTAAACTGCTTTTTGAAATTTTATTTAGTCATATTTAAGTTCAATAAGTTCAGTTTTTATATAAACTTAAAACCAACAAAAATGGTTACTAGATCTAGCCTAGCAAAACCTAGCAGTATGTGTGGCAGCCTATGTCAGCACAGACAATGCTAATGCATTTCCATATGTGAGTGTATTTCTCATATATTATTGAGAAAAGATGGTCATTTGATCACGTTCCATAAGAGGACTTAAAATAGTGAAAATCAGTAGTTCAAAAAAAAATTAGAAGGAATTAATACTGGTGTATTGCATGGCAATTTTAATTCTCCCCAAACCTTGGATTTACTAAGAGGCTCTTCTTAATATACCAGGTTTTGTGCTCCTGGTTAAATCTGGCAGAGATTTCATCTTTAGTCTCCGACGGTTTACTTTAGTAAAACGGCCTGCTACGCTACACCTAAAGTGGAGTGCGGGCACAAATCTGAAAATACTATGAGAAAGGAGGCTTGGCTGAAATGGCTGAAGAGGTTTTATGTAGATAAATGTAAAGTTATACACTTGGGCCATGGAAACAATAAGTACAATTATGTTCTAAACAGTCAATTACTTGGTAAAACTGTCGCTAAAAAAGAGATGGGGGTATTGGTGGATGTTAAACTTAATTTTAACGACCAGTGCCAGGCAGCTGCTTATAAAGCAAAATTACATCCCATAAAATTATGGGGTGTATCAAGAGAGAATAGATTCTTATGATAAGGACATTGTTTTGGGATACAAATCCCTGGTCAGACAATACATGCCTTATTATGTACAGTATTGGGCAACTGTGTATAAAAAGGACACCGTAGAACTGGAGCAAGTGCAGAGGAGAGCAACCAATATTATTAGAGGAATGGGGGGGGGGGGACTAGAATACAAAGACAGGAGAAAACCTTGAATTCTAGATGGCAAACTCTGTGTTGGGGTGAAGACCTGGGTGCCCACAGAAAAGGCTCTGACCCGTGCCAAAGGTTCGCCACCACTGCTATAGGTCAGTTTATATATCCCTTACACCAATGGATTGGTGTATACAACAGTTTTTGTACACTCACTGGCCACTTTATTAGGTACACGTGTCCAACTGCTCGTTAACACTTAATTTCTAATCAGCCAATCACATGGCGGCAACTCAGTGCATTTAGGCATGTAGACATGGTCAAGACAATCTCCTGCAGTTCAAACCGAGCATCAGTATGGGGAAGAAAGGTGATTTGAGTGCCTTTGAACGTGGCATGGTTGTTGGTGCCAGAAGGGCTGGTCTGAGTATTTCAGAAACTGCTGATCTACTGGGATTTTCACGCACAACCATTTCTAGGGTTTACAGAGAATGGTTCGAAAAAGAAAAAACATCCAGTGAGTGGCATTTCTGTGGGCGGAAATGCCTTGTTGATGCCAGAGGTCAGAGGAGAATGGGCAGACTGGTTTGAGCTGATAGAAAGGCAACAGTGACTCAAATCACCACCCGTTACAACCAAGGTAGGCAGAAGAGCATCTCTGAATGCACAGTATGTCGAACTTTGAGGCAGATGGGCTACAGCAGCAGAAGACCACACCGGGTGCCACTCCTTTCAGCTAAGAACAGGAAACTGAGGCTACAATTTGCACAAGCTCATCGAAATTGGACAGTAGAAGATTGGAAAAACGTTGCCTGGTCTGATGTGTCTCGATTTCTGCTGCGACATTCGGATGGTAGGGTCAGAATTTGGCGTCAACAACATGAAAGCATGGATCCATCCTGCCTTGTATCAACGGTTCAGGCTGGTGGTGGTGGTGTCATGGTGTGGGGAATATTTTCTTGGCACTCTTTGGGCCCCTTGGTACCAATTGAGCATCGTTGCAACGCCACAGCCTACCTGAGTATTGTTGCTGACCATGTCCATCCCTTTATGGCCACAATGTACCCAACATCTGATGGCTACTTTCAGCAGGATAATGCGCCATGTCATAAAGCTTGAATCATCTCAGACTGGTTTCTTGAACATGACAATGAGTTCACTGTACTCAAATGGCCTCCACAGTCACCAGATCTCAATCCAATAGAGCATCTTTGGGATGTGGTGGAACGGGAGATTCACATCATGGATGTGCAGCCGACAAATCTGCGGCAACTGTGTGATGCCATCATGTCAATATGGACCAAAATCTCTGAGGAATGCGTCCAGCACCTTGTTGAATCTATGCCATGAAGAATTGAGGCAGTTCTGAAGGCAAAAGGGGGTCCAACCCGTTACTAGCATGGTGTACCTAATAAAGTGGTTGGTGAGTGTATATGAGCATTTATTGGTGTATATGATGGAGTGTATGTGAGCATGTATTGGTGTATATGACTGAGTACAAATAAGCGTGTATTGGTGTATATGATGGTAAGTGTACATGAGCATGTATTAGTGTATATGACGGAAAGTGTACATGAGCATGTATCGGTGTATATGACGGTAAGTGTACTTGAGCATGTATCGGTGTATATGACGGTAAGTGTACATGAGCATGTATTGGTGTATATGACAGTGGGTGTACATGAGCATGTATTGGTGTATATGACGGTAAGTGTACATGAGCATGTATTGGTGTATATGACGGTTAGTGTACATGAGCATGTATTGGTGTATATGACGGAAAGTGTACATGAGCATGTATTGGTGTATATAACGGTAAGTGTGCATGAGCATGTACTGGTGTATATGACAGTGAGTGTACATGAGCATGTATTGATGTATATGACGGTGCGTGTACATGAGCATGTATTGGTGTATATGACTAAGTGTATATGAGCATGTATTGGTGTATACGACAGAATGTATTGGTGTATTTGACAGAGTGTATATGAGCATATATTGGTCTATCTGACGGAGTGTATATGAGCATGTATTGGTGTATATGACTGAGTGGGAAGAAGCATGCATTGGCGTATATGACTGTCAGTGTACTTAAGCATGAATTGGTATATATGATGATGAGTGTAAATGAGCATGTATGTATATGACTGTGAGTGTATATGAGCATGTATTGGTGTATATGACTGAGTATATATAAGCATTTATTGGTGTATATGACAGTCATTGTATTTGAGCATGTATTGCTATATATAATGGTGAGTGTAAATGAGCATGTATATATAGGACTGTGAGCAGAGGTCGCACTAACATTTTTCCATAAGGGTTATAATACTCCTCTCACCATTTTTGAGGAGTAATCTCAGCCGAGGAGGAGTATGAAATTTTCAGTAATACAAATATATAACTCCTAGTCGTATATAGTGTTAATAGACTTTTGTTCCATATAACTATGTTTTTACCCTGTACCATCTTATTATATTTTTATATGTCCCCTATGATTTGTAAAGCGCTACGGAATATTATGGCGCTATATAAATAAAGATTATTATTATTATAGATGTCTATTTATAGAAGAAAATTTGTTACAGTCCCTGTTTTTGTAGCTTCTTGGGACAATTATAGTACTACTTGGGGCCGACGCCGACCCCAGACCCCCAACCACCCACAGAGTTGCCCAAGGCTGACGCTGCGCCCCAGACCCCATCCACAGAGAGGGCCAGAGCTGACGCCCGACCAAGACCCCTCCACCCATAAAGTGGGCCAGAGCTGACGCTGGCCCCAGACCCCCACAACCACCCACAGAGCGGGCCAGAGCTGACGCCGGCCCAAGAACCCTCCACCCATAAAGCGGGCCAGGGCTGACGCTGGCCCCAGACCCCCCACCACCACCCAAAGAGCGGCCCTGCGCTGACACTGAGACCCAGACCGCACCCACCAGAGCTGACGCCGGCCCAAGACCCCACCACCCACAAAGTGGGCCAGGGCTGACGCTGGCCCCAGACCCTCACCACCACCAACAGAGCGGGCCAGGGCTGGTGTTGAGCCCCAGACCCCACCCACAGAGCGGGCCAGAGCTGACGCTGGCCGCAGACATTCCACCCCCTGGACCCCCTCCCCCATAGACCTGACTGATGCCTGACACCGCTAAACTTATTAAATTTTTTTTTTTAAGGGGGGTGGGGGTGGGATTGGGGGCATAACGCTTTTTTTTAAACTGTTTAATTTTTACTTTAAATGCCATTTTTTGGGTTTTTTCTAATTACTTTTTTTTTTTTACAAGGTCGCATGTGTTCCCTGCTAAACTTATATATAGATCACAGATAACAGTGACCTAATGGTAACAGTCTATTGGATCACTGTTATCAGTGATATGTATACAGAGTCATGCATATAGCACCTTCCCTGCAGCCTCTCACACTGTATACAGGGGCTGCTCTGGCTACAAGATTGGTCTGTCACATAGACAGCCCAATCTTGTTCATAGCTCTGTGTGCACGGTCGCACACGGCCATGGGGGGGATGGGCGGAGCTACTCAGCCCACGGCCAATTCAGAATGTCATGTGACCTGTGCTCCGGTCACATGACTTTCCATCGGAGCCGCATGATAGCTTGGCAGGAGAGGAGGGACGGCACTATATTGTGGGTGTTGCCGAGTGTTGCGGGCGTGAGCTGCGATCCTGGGCAGCAAGCGGCGGCAGCCAAGCACCCAGCCTGCAGATAACCACCAAGCGTATTTATAGACGCTTGTAGAGGCATTATCGCGATCTCTGACTGTGAGTGTATATGAGCATGTATTGGTATATATGATGGTGAGTGTAAATGAGCATGTGTATATAGGACTGTGAGTGTATATGAGTATGTATTGGTGTATATGACTGAGTGTATATGAGCATGTATTTGTGTATCTGATGGAGTGTATATGAGCATGTATTGGTGTATATGACTGAATGTACTTGAGTGTTTATTCCTGTATATGACAGTGAGTGTATATGAGCATGTATTGGTGTATATGGCGGTGAGTGTACATGAGCATGTATTGGTGTATATGACTGAGCGTATATAAGCATGTATAGGACAGAATGTATATGAGCATGTATAGGTTTTTTAAAAAGTTTTTATTTATGAATTTTTATTTTAAATCCAACAATAACACATTATAACATTAGACTACGGCGCAGCGTAGTAATACTTGAAGATAGCAAAACAGCATAGGCAAATATCGCATTCGGTCAAATGGCATTCCAGTATACATAGAGAATCCCAGTGGGTCTGGGTGATCATGATGTGTATCCCAAAACTCGTTATGTTCTGTCTGTATTGTCATCTGCACTGTAGGAGAAGAAAGCCATGCAGGGTGCAGGCGCCAAATACGAGAGTCACAGGGAGGACCAATCAGCAGAGTGAGAAACAAAGCAGAGTGGTCTGAGATACTACGGGGGCAGTGAAAAATAGAGTCAACCATGGGGAGCACGTCAGGAGAGCCGAAAGCCAGGTCTATTCGAGAAAAGGTCCTATGCACGGAGGAGTAAAAGGAATACTCTTTTCCCAAAGGATATTTCCCCCTCCAGAGATCTTTCAAGCTAAGGGATGTTATCCACTCATTTAATCTGGTTGATGCAGGGTCTACACCACTAGTGCGATCCAGAGATGGATCAGGCACCGCATTAAAATCCCCTATACATATTAACGGGCCTGGGGGCATGGCCGCCAATTTATCCGTCAGTGCTTGTAGAGGACCAGTATCAAAAGGAGGAGGGACATACACTGAGGCAATGGTAAAGGAGGACCCCCATAAGGAGCAATGCAATATAACAAAGCGACCGAAGTGGTCTATGGCCACCTGTAACACCTCTATTGGAAGGGATTTAGACACAAGTATAGAGACACCCCTCGCATATACTGAGTATGAGGAGTGGTAACCCCTAGCAACCCAGGCACGTTTCAGTGATAGAATTTTTTGGCCTGTAAGGTGCGTCTCCTGGATACAGACTATATGGGGAGACTGTTTTTTAATGGTATCCAAGATTAGAGCCCTTTTAAACTTAGAATTTAGCCCTCTAACGTTCCAGCTCATTACTTTAATTGGCGCCATAAGAGTGAAGGGGGATATGGGTCTGGCTGGAGGGTTGGAGAATTCGAACCTGCAAAGAGAAGTGGAGAGGACACAAACACATACAACCAAGCGCACCCACACGCACACAACTTTACCACAATAAACACATAAAAAAGCATTAACACATGCAGATCTGTATCCCAATTAGAAAGTAGAAGTAACCCCCTGTCTAACACTCTAACAACTGAAGTGCAGACCTATACCCTCGAACTATTTAACTACCAGGAACTGTGGTCCCTAACTAAGACAAACCCCAAAACTGCTTGTCCCGGGATCTTGACCCCTACAGTTAGGGGAATGAGAAGCAAATGATGGATAGCACATATAGCCTAAACACATTATAGGGGGGAGACCCCAATATTTTACTAGAGGGGGTGGAGGCGCCCACATTGAAACATTGTGGGACATGACCTCTGGTTATATTAGAACTAGAACTCTAGTTATGACACGCAGGCCCTTTTAGACTAGAAGGGACCTTGAGTGTACTCCAGCCCATGATCAAGGAGGAGGAACCGCCCCAGCACTTCCAGGGGCCCTAGGGGCTGCGTCCACCCAGCGCATGGCTTCGGACGGGGAGGTAAAGAAGCGGGTCCTCTGACCATCTATCACACAGAGACGTGCAGGGAAAATCATCGAATATTTGTATCCCTTATCCTTAGACGACTGCGAACCTCATTAAAATGGGTGCGCTGCTTCCGCACCGCAGCAGAAGAATCAGGGTAAAATGCTATTCTGCTATTACCTAAGAGAATCTCCCCTTTGCCTCTAACCGCTCGCAGGATTGCGTCCCTATCCCTAAAATGTAGCAATCTGACTAGGAAAGGCCTAGGATTTCCCCCCGGAGGGCCAGGGCGGGATGGGACTCTATGGGCCCTTTCTACTGTGAAAAACTGCGAGAAAGTCTCTGCAGGGAGCAAGTCCTTCATCCATTTTTCAAAAAAAGCGACTGGGTCCGGACCCTCAGCTTTCTCGGGGAGACCAACAACTCTTATATTGTTGCGCCTTAGGCGATTCTCAAAATCATCCGCCCTATCTGCGGCGGCAGCCATCTGGCGTTGTAAATCAGTAATCTGCATGGGCATTGGTCTCTGAACGTCCTCAACATCAGAAATGCGGCGCTCCGTCTCGGTTATCCGCTCCTTAGCTTTATGGACGTCATGTCTCAATATGACAAAGTCCTGGCGGAGCTCATCAACCTTATTAACCAGTTTAGATTGGCAGGAGTTAATGGCCGCTAACACCTCAGCAAATTTCTTGTCAAGCACCTCAGATGGATCCTTGGGAATGTCCTCCAGGTCGTCAGGTTGCAATGGGCTCTGAGTGTCGGGGTCGGGCCAATCCTGCCTTACACTCTTCTCTCAGACACTCCAAATTAGTTGAGCATGCGTGCACGTTTGGATAAGAAAAGACAGAAGACTGAAGTTCTGTTTTATCTTAGGTTCATGCTCTTAACTTGCCGAACAGAAAAGAGAAATGAACTGTGTTTATTTCCTGATTACATAGCTTCTTATACCCATAGGAAAAGGTGTGGTCACATACATTAAAATCATTATAATTGGTTATAGCTAAGCATATATGTCTGGCCCCCCCGGCTCTTGCTGATTGGTCTTCCAACTTAGATTATGGTTGCCATGCAGGCGTCATCTTCTGCAGCCTGAAGATTAGGAAGTTAACCTTCACTCCAAAAACCTGGTACTATCTTTGGAGTAACATCTGCTCTTCCATCTTCTGCTTTCCATCACAAAACTTAAGTTTCGCTGATAGTTGCATATCTGGGGGAAAAAAAGTGATTAACCCAGATGTTAAGTTTTTCTTATAGATGGCTCCAGGTTTGCAGGAGAAGACAGACGGTTCTACACTGGATATACAGTGGTCAATAGCGCACATGAGGTAGTACAAGCAGAACCACTCCCTTTACACAGGTCAGCGCAGGAGGTGCAGTGATGGCACTCAGGGAAGCGCTACAGCTAGTGAAAAGTAAAAGGGCAAACATCTATACTCAAAGTATAGTCCTAGGGTTTAAACACGACTATGAACCCTTATGGAAGGCTAGAGATTTCCTCACCTCTGCAGGGACCCCCTTTAAGCATGGCACGCTGGTTAAAGAGCTTATGGATGCTCTCTTACTTCCAAAAAAGGTGGGGATAGTAAAAGTAAAAGCACACACAATTTGGTAACTCCACAAGCCAAGGGCAAGGATGTGACTGACGGGATGGTGAAGGCAGCTGCACAGATAGAGCCCAGAGACTATCCTGAAGTCTCAGCGGTGAGTTCTGAGCTAAAAGTTTGATCCACAGGTGTTCCAGTCCCTGGTGCCCCGAGTGTCATCAGAAGTGAAGGAAGTGTGGAGGAAAGCTGGAGCCCAGATGACGATGGGACCTAGATGCTGGGAGAGAGGGTGTGCCTGCCCGGAGCCCTGCACCCGACAGTAAGTCAAATAGCCCACGGAAACGCACACATCCAAAATGGCCATGCTAGTGCTTATAAACCATAAGTGGTTTGCCCGGGCGTTGCTACCCCTATCACTAGACTAATGAAAGCCTTTATAGTCTATGCCCGCCACAACCCGGGTAAGGTGGAAAAGACCCCACAGAAGGTGACACCCAAGCTGCTATATCCCTTCCAAAGACTGCAGATGGATTTTATCCAGCTACTAAAAAATAGTACGTAGGAATACGTGCCTGTGTGCATTGATCTCTTTCCAGGGTGTCCAGAAGCTTCTGCCATGACCAAGGCTATTGCCAGAGCCGCAGCCAAGAAGTTAGTAAGTGAGATTTTTCTGCAGGTTTAGACTTCCAGAGACCATAGAGTCCGGTCGCAGAACCCACTTCACTGGACAGGTAAAGACCTGAAACTTTGTCCCTCCTGGGTGTAGAACAGGCGAGTGCTTTCCTACTGCCCACCATTCAATTAGGACCACCTCCAACAGAAAGATGGGATTGTCCCCCTTTGAAGTACTTTTTGACTGTGCACCTAGACTAGGCCCCTACTTCCCCACAGACCCTATAGCTGATGGCAGGAAACCAGGTAGAACAAGCCACACAGTTGAGCCAGGCCTTGGAAAAGGTCAGCAAAAGTGTTTCTAATTCCTTTTTCAGATCCAGACAAAGACCTCAGGATGCATAACCTGGAGCCTGGAGACTACATGGTGGTAAAGAGACACTAGAGAGAGAGTCTAGAGCCTCGCTACGACGGTCCTTTCCAAGTCCTGCTGACCAATGCCACGTCTATGAAGCAGGAAGGAAGCCAGCATGCTGCCACGTTTTTTTATTGCAAACTTACTTATTCTTCCTGCTAGCTGGTCTCTTCTGACTGACTGTATGCTCAGGGACACCCCAACCATGACTATCACTGTATTTACAGGGCTGACCAGGATGCCCCCAGGGTAGGAGACTTTACCTACGGTTGGTGCAACAAGACAATGACCTTTTTTAACATTGACAGCACAGGTAACCCTGTATTAGCAGTGTCTGATGTGTATTGGATTTGTGGGGATAGGAGAGTCAGGTCAAGCCTAGAGGCTGGGAAGGTTAGTGTACGGTGATAAGATTTGTGCATTCCTTCCTCGTGATCCCCAGGAATAAGGTTGATTAAACACATAAGAAAAAATAAAGAATCCCAAAGGATTCTGAAGGTCTAAGAGAAGCACCTAAATGACAACGTTTATATAGATACAGTGAGATCACCCAGACCAGGGCCCTGTTTTCTTCTCAGATATTCAGAGAGTTATGGAATATGTTGGGAGTAGATTTGGGCCTACACACACCATACCACCCACAGAGCTCAGAAAAGATATAGAGGATGAATGGTACCCTAAAGAACAAATTGCTCAAAATGACCCAGGATAGTCCCCTCCCCTGGCCAGAATTGCTCCCCATTGCTCTATATTATGTCCGACACACTGCCCAGGCTAAACATGGTCTCACCCCCTATGAGATTTTGTTTGGCAAACCACCAGTTTTTCCCGTGATAAGTAAACAAGAATTGTCTAAAAGTCATAATAAGACTGTACAATATGTAATTGAATTGTCCAAGGAATTAACTAATCTGCATGCTGCAGTTGTTGCTTCTCTTCCAGAGTCATCAGGTGACATAGTCCACAACTTCCAACTAGGTGATCAAGTGTATGTGAAGAAGCATATTAGAAAAGATTGCTTCCAACCCAGATTCGAGGGACCTTACACAGTGGTCCTGGTAACGCCTACAGCGGTAAAACTTGAAGGGAAACCCACCTAGATACACGCGTCACACTGCAAGGGGAAGACAAAATGAAGCTCTATATCCTTTCCTATTTGAATTGTTTAATAATCACAGATAACGGCCCCGTATGAAGAGTATTTCTTTGATTTTTGTGATATCGTAGATTGTCGAGGGACAGAGGACATTAGATGGGATCCATCATACCAGTACAAGGGCGAAGCACAGTTCTACATCTATGTAACCCGTCCCGGGAATGAGAACTGTAACTCATGGTCAGATGTAGGGTGGAACACAGGGAAAAAGTGGGGATATAGACCCAAAGAAGGGTTAAAAAGGACAGACAAACATGGCAAATCCCTCCTTGACCGGATGGCTCTGTATCTAGGGGGGGTTCCCAACTAGATCATGTAAACACCCCGGCAACTGTCTTTTTTTGTTCATAAGCATTACAATGCCTTCCCCAGGAGATTTAGGTAAATATGTGCTAGGATGTTACAGGGGGATGCAAAATGGGAAGCTTGGGATGTTTGAATTGCGAGACGCTAAATTGAGACCCACAAGTGCCCCAGTAAATTACGTAGCAGGAGCAGATCAAGAATTACAGAAAGTAATAAGCGAGGTAATACCAGTTCCCGGGTTAAAATGGGAAGAAGTTTTCTCTATGGAAACTCAGGTTGTCCCAAGAAAGAACTTATGGTTAGAATGGGTAAGGTATACTGTAAAGGCACACAACATATTAGTCGGATGCATAGCTTGTGCAGGGGCGAATCCTTATCTAACCACCCACCCCTATGTGATCCCGCACATATAGATAAACTGACCTGTTTAATGAAACTTTTAAAGGGCCAGAATACCTCTGATTGTTTGGAATATCTACCTTTAGTTCATGTTAAGTCTAAGGTAAGACCCCCAGGTGAAATCTGGGTGGAGCAGGGAAACTATACCTATGTATCCTCTGACATCACTAATGCCAAAACTCCCCTAGGAGTATTTAAAAAAAAATTTCTACCAAGAGATTGTCACCATAGACTCAGGTTTGTTGTCCGACCATACTTCTTTCCTTTATGATGTCTTTTAGTTTTGTGGGAATAGTAAGCTGAGAAACCGCCTCCCCCAATCATAGAGGGGTCAATGTGCCCTAGTTAAATTAGTCCTGCCTTTCTTGATGTTACCCTGAAATCCGACTTATAAAAATAAACAGGTAAAGATAAAAAGGTCACTAAGTAACACTGATTATGGACAAGACCCTGATGTTTACATAGATAGTATTGGTGTCCCAAGGGGGGTCCCAGACCGATACAAGGCTCAGGATCAGATTGCAGCCGGATTTGCTTCCATAATTCCCCAAGTGCAAATTAATAAAAATGTGGACTGGATAAATTACGTTTACTATAAGGAACAGAGGTTTGTAAATCATAGTAGGGATGCTTTCACCAGTATTGTGGAAGAACTGGGCCCCAATACTAGAATGACTTTACAAAATAGAATGACCCTAGATATGATACTCGCAGAAAAAGGTGGAGTGTGTGGAATGATAGGAGAAGACTGTTGCACTTACATCCCTCAGAATTCAGGTGCTGGTGGTAGGACACTGATAGCAATAAAGAAAATTACAGCATTGGCAACTGAGATGAAGGAAAATGCAGGGGTAGATACCTCCTGGGCAGCATGGTTTACTAGCTGGGCAGGGGGGTGGAAGGCCCTTTTCCAACAGATAGGATTGGTACTACTCGGGATGTTCATCCTGGCTCTATTTCTCTTGTGTTGTTGTATACCATTGTATAAGAAGTTGGCCAAGAAAATTGCGAATAACAAGGCTAAAGGAGTTTTTCCGAATATCGATAAACAGTCTGTTTGTTATATGTCCATGAGGAATAGAAATCTGCCCGATTTGCCTGAGATCTCAGTTTTGTCAGAACAGCCTGATGTTCCAGTTCTGGAACACCCAAATTCTTCCCCGATAGATGACCTACCTGCCATTGTGATCTCAGAATCCTTAGCCCCCTCCCCAATAGTGGAAGCTTTAGTGTAAGGGAAAGAAGGAGGACTCCATGTGTTAGTAAGGTTAGTGCTGGGAAATTGATCCAGGTGTCACAAGGGCACATTGGGTCAATGACTCAGTGAAGCAATCCACTCCCCTCTCCCACCACATGGACAGCCTATAGGAAAAACGAATTGCAGTGAAGTGTAGGGAAAAGCTCTGTATTTCATAACGAACAGTGTACAAAAATAAAGGGCAAAGGGCACATGTATACAATCATAAAACATATAATTATTATGGACACATAATCATTACTTTGACCCTCACAATTCCCCCCTAAATACTGAGCTTTTCCCTACACTTCACTGCAATTCGTTTTTCCTATAGGCTGTCCATGTGGTGGGAGAGGGGAGTGGATTGCTTCACTGAGTCATTGACCCAATGTGCCCTTGTGACACCTGGATCAATTTCCCAGCACTAACCTTACTAACACATGGAGTCCTCCTTCTTTCCCTTACACTAAAGCTTCCACTATTGGGGAGGGGGCTAAGGATTCTGAGATCACAATGGCAGGTAGGTCATCTATCGGGGAAGAATTTGGGTGTTCCAGAACTGGAACATCAGGCTGTTCTGACAAAACTGAGATCTCAGGCAAATCGGGCAGATTTCTATTCCTCATGGACATATAACAAACAGACTGTTTATCGATATTCGGAAAAACTCCTTTAGCCTTGTTATTCGCAATTTTCTTGGCCAACTTCTTATACAATGGTATACAACAACACAAGAGAAATAGAGCCAGGATGAACATCCCGAGTAGTACCAATCTTATCTGTTGGAAAAGGGCCTTCCACCCCCCTGCCCAGCTAGTAAACCATGCTGCCCAGGAGGTATCTACCCCTGCATTTTCCTTCATCTCAGTTGCCAATGCTGTAATTTTCTTTATTGCTATCAGTGTCTTACCACCAGCACCTGAATTCTGAGGGATGTAAGTGCAACAGTCTTCTCCTATCATTCCACACACTCCACCTTTTTCTGCGAGTATCATATCTAGGGTCATTCTATTTTGTAAAGTCATTCTAGTATTGGGGCCCAGTTCTTCCACAATACTGGTGAAAGCATCCCTACTATGATTTACAAACCTCTGTTCCTTATAGTAAACGTAATTTATCCAGTCCACATTTTTATTAATTTGCACTTGGGGAATTATGGAAGCAAATCCGGCTGCAATCTGATCCTGAGCCTTGTATCGGTCTGGGACCCCCCTTGGGACACCAATACTATCTATGTAAACATCAGGGTCTTGTCCATAATCAGTGTTACTTAGTGACCTTTTTATCTTTACCTGTTTATTTTTATAAGTCGGATTTCAGGGTAACATCAAGAAAGGCAGGACTAATTTAACTAGGGCACATTGACCCCTCTATGATTGGGGGAGGCGGTTTCTCAGCTTACTATTCCCACAAAACTAAAAGACATCATAAAGGAAAGAAGTATGGTCGGACAACAAACCTGAGTCTATGGTGACAATCTCTTGGTAGAAATTTTTTTTTAAATACTCCTAGGGGAGTTTTGGCATTAGTGATGTCAGAGGATACATAGGTATAGTTTCCCTGCTCCACCCAGATTTCACCTGGGGGTCTTACCTTAGACTTAACATGAACTAAAGGTAGATATTCCAAACAATCAGAGGTATTCTGGCCCTTTAAAAGTTTCATTAAACAGGTCAGTTTATCTATATGTGCGGGATCACATAGGGGTGGGTGGTTAGATGAGGATTCGCCCCTGCACAAGCTATGCATCCGACTAATATGTTGTGTGCCTTTACAGTATACCTTACCCATTCTAACCATAAGTTCTTTCTTGGGACAACCTGAGTTTCCATAGAGAAAACTTCTTCCCATTTTAACCCGGGAACTGGTATTACCTCGCTTATTACTTTCTGTAATTCTTGATCTGCTCCTGCTACGTAATTTACTGGGGCACTTGTGGGTCTCAATTTAGCGTCTCGCAATTCAAACATCCCAAGCTTCCCATTTTGCGTCCCCCTGTAACATCCTAGCACATATTTACCTAAATCTCCTGGGGAAGGCATTGTAATGCTTATGAACAAAAAAAGACAGTTGCCGGGGTGTTTACATGATCTAGTTGGGAACCCCCCCTAGATACAGAGCCATCCGGTCAAGGAGGGATTTGCCATGTTTGTCTGTCCTTTTTAACCCTTCTTTGGGTCTATATCCCCACTTTTTCCCTGTGTTCCACCCTACATCTGACCATGAGTTACAGTTCTCATTCCCGGGACGGGTTACATAGATGTAGAACTGTGCTTCGCCCTTGTACTGGTATGATGGATCCCATCTAATGTCCTCTGTCCCTCGACAATCTACGATATCACAAAAATCAAAGAAATACTCTTCATACGGGGCCGTTATCTGTGATTATTAAACAATTCAAATAGGAAAGGATATAGAGCTTCATTTTGTCTTCCCCTTGCAGTGTGACGCGTGTATCTAGGTGGGTTTCCCTTCAAGTTTTACCGCTGTAGGCGTTACCAGGACCACTGTGTAAGGTCCCTCGAATCTGGGTTGGAAGCAATCTTTTCTAATATGCTTCTTCACATACACTTGATCACCTAGTTGGAAGTTGTGGACTATGTCACCTGATGACTCTGGAAGAGAAGCAACAACTGCAGCATGCAGATTAGTTAATTCCTTGGACAATTCAATTACATATTGTACAGTCTTATTATGACTTTTAGACAATTCTTGTTTACTTATCACGGGAAAAACTGGTGGTTTGCCAAACAAAATCTCATAGGGGGTGAGACCATGTTTAGCCTGGGCAGTGTGTCGGACATAATATAGAGCAATGGGGAGCAATTCTGGCCAGGGGAGGGGACTATCCTGGGTCATTTTGAGCAATTTGTTCTTTAGGGTACCATTCATCCTCTATATCTTTTCTGAGCTCTGTGGGTGGTATGGTGTGTGTAGGCCCAAATCTACTCCCAACATATTCCATAACTCTCTGAATATCTGAGAAGAAAACAGGGCCCTGGTCTGGGTGATCTCACTGTATCTATATAAACGTTGTCATTTAGGTGCTTCTCTTAGACCTTCAGAATCCTTTGGGATTCTTTATTTTTTCTTATGTGTTTGATCAACCTTATTCCTGGGGATCACGAGGAAGGAATGCACAAATCTTATCACCGTACACTAACCTTCCCAGCCTCTAGGCTTGACCTGACTCTCCTATCCCCACAAATCCAATACACATCAGACACTGCTAATACAGGGTTACCTGTGCTGTCAATGTTAAAAAAGGTCATTGTCTTGTTGCACCAACCGTAGGTAAAGTCTCCTACCCTGGGGGCATCCTGGTCAGCCCTGTAAATACAGTGATAGTCATGGTTGGGGTGTCCCTGAGCATACAGTCAGTCAGAAGAGACCAGCTAGCAGGAAGAATAAGTAAGTTTGCAATAAAAAAACGTGGCAGCATGCTGGCTTCCTTCCTGCTTCATAGACGTGGCATTGGTCAGCAGGACTTGGAAAGGACCGTCGTAGCGAGGCTCTAGACTCTCTCTCTAGTGTCTCTTTACCACCATGTAGTCTCCAGGCTCCAGGTTATGCATCCTGAGGTCTTTGTCTGGATCTGAAAAAGGAATTAGAAACACTTTTGCGGACCTTTTCCAAGGCCTGGCTCAACTGTGTGGCTTGTTCTACCTGGTTTCCTGCCATCAGCTATAGGGTCTGTGGGGAAGTAGGGGCCTAGTCTAGGTGCACAGTCAAAAAGTACTTCAAAGGGGGACAATCCCATCTTTCTGTTGGAGGTGGTCCTAATTGAATGGTGGGCAGTAGGAAAGCACTCGCCTGTTCTACACCCAGGAGGGACAAAGTTTCAGGTCTTTACCTGTCCAGTGAAGTGGGTTCTGCGACCGGACTCTATGGTCTCTGGAAGTCTAAACCTGCAGAAAAATCTCACTTACTAACTTCTTGGCTGCGGCTCTGGCAATAGCCTTGGTCATGGCAGAAGCTTCTGGACACCCTGGAAAGAGATCAATGCACACAGGCACGTATTCCTACGTACTATTTTTTAGTAGCTGGATAAAATCCATCTGCAGTCTTTGGAAGGGATATAGCAGCTTGGGTGTCACCTTCTGTGGGGTCTTTTCCACCTTACCCGGGTTGTGGCGGGCATAGACTATAAAGGCTTTCATTAGTCTAGTGATAGGGGTAGCAACGCCCGGGCAAACCACTTATGGTTTATAAGCACTAGCATGGCCATTTTGGATGTGTGCGTTTCCGTGGGCTATTTGACTTACTGTCGGGTGCAGGGCTCCGGGCAGGCACACCCTCTCTCCCAGCATCTAGGTCCCATCGTCATCTGGGCTCCAGCTTTCCTCCACACTTCCTTCACTTCTGATGACACTCGGGGCACCAGGGACTGGAACACCTGTGGATCAAACTTTTAGCTCAGAACTCACCGCTGAGACTTCAGGATAGTCTCTGGGCTCTATCTGTGCAGCTGCCTTCACCATCCCGTCAGTCACATCCTTGCCCTTGGCTTGTGGAGTTACCAAATTGTGTGTGCTTTTACTTTTACTATCCCCACCTTTTTTGGAAGTAAGAGAGCATCCATAAGCTCTTTAACCAGCGTGCCATGCTTAAAGGGGGTCCCTGCAGAGGTGAGGAAATCTCTAGCCTTCCATAAGGGTTCATAGTCGTGTTTAAACCCTAGGACTATACTTTGAGTATAGATGTTTGCCCTTTTACTTTTCACTAGCTGTAGCGCTTCCCTGAGTGCCATCACTGCACCTCCTGCGCTGACCTGTGTAAAGGGAGTGGTTCTGCTTGTACTACCTCATGTGCGCTATTGATTACTGTATATCCAGTGTAGAACCGTCTGTCTTCTCCTGCAAACCTGGAGCCATCTATGAGAAAAACTTAACATCTGGGTTAATCACTTTTTTTCCCCCCTCTCTCTGAATCCTGGAAGACTGGCGACAGAACGGCAGGATTCAGAGCTGTGCACCCTATCAGTGTGTCCTGGGGCATCAGGAGTGCACACTGGAATTTGAGTTGTGATTTTTTTGCTCAGATGCTTGGGCTGTACTTGGGTGAGGACACTGTGCAAGTCATGTGGGGTTTGCACAATAACTGAGTGATCTAGGGTCTAGGATTAGCTCACTGGTCTTGCTGAGCAGATTGCTGGCTGCAGCTACTGACACATGAGGGGCTCCCCTTATAATTGAGTTTAACCGGGCCTAATAGTGGGCCACTGGGGAGGCCATCATATTCTTGGGCTAAAACATCTATGACATAAATTGGATACTCAAAGCGAAATAAAATAAAATATTTGGTTCAGTGGGGTGTGCCTAGGGCCGGGGTAGATAGGATTTACCAGCTTAGGGCTATAAAATGCATCAATTGCCTCCTGACTAAGGGCAAATGGGGAAGAGGCAATTCAGTTTATCAAGGGGCAACATCAGGCTGGAGGCAGCAGACTTTATCCTAGACCTGCAGGAGCTGGCCAGTCCTAAAAACATGTAAAGAGGCTCAGGGCCTCAGGACAGGGGCACATTCTGGACCACCAGCTTTCTTTCCTCTATCAAATATCTGCCTGTGGCTGAAAAGCAGTGGCCTAGGAAGACCATCTTCTCCTGGCAGTACTGGAGTTTATCTTTAGAAACTTTTCAACTCTTCTGGAACAAAAAACACATAAAGTCAATAAATGCATCCTTGCAAATAAAAACAGTAGGTCCTCCGCATACTGAAAAGAAGAACATCCAGTAAGGGGCTAGTCTGCCAGTCTACTCCCTGTAGGGCCGTGGGGTATTGGCTGGGTGAGTTTTATTCCCCTTGTGGGAATTTACATCAGGTATACTGGAATACTAAACTGGTAAAGGCAAATAGATACTGGCAATTTTCATGCAGGGGCACAGAGAGGAGGACATTTGTTAAATCAATAATAGTGAATAATTTGTCATTTTTGGGGGCTGCTGCTAGTGTGGGACACTCATTAGTAACTTGGAGATCATGGACCATCCTACATGTATGTTGTTCTTTCTGGGTCTTTTTCTTGACTGTGAATGGGTTAAAATCATCACTGGGCTAGCAGGGGAGGGTTTGACAATAAGAGAAGCTGTCTGGGGGGGGATGTATTTGCTGACGTCCTCGTTAGTTACCTATATTAGAATATAGCCACTTACTTTAGTCACTTCAGTAATGTCTCCTTTCAGCAAGTGGAAGCACGCCCCCTTGAACTGGGCTCCTCCGGAATCAAAACTTTTGTCAGTCATACTTATTGTGGTTTGTGAAATACTGGTCTCTGTTTTCCTCTGTCTTTTAATCATAGTTTTCTCTATCGCCTCCCCTTCTTGTAAACTTGCACTTGCAAAGTCACTGTTTGTTCTCTCCTAAGCATAACATAGATCATTTCAAGACCAGTTCTTAAATATAAATTACAAGCAGCTATGGAGAAATTTAGCCATTAAGAAATAAAATTTTTTTTTCTTAAATTCTCTATATATTAAAATTTTTGAAATGTTCTTTATCATTTGTCTTTTTCTCAACGAGCACTCTGAAGGATTCCTGTCACTCTGTCCTGGTGTCCGTTTGTTAAAGTCAGAGGCTCTAAGTGTCTATTTAACAATCTAATTAAGTTTTTTTTTTTTTTTTTTTTTTTCACCGTCCTTTTAATTCTAATTTTTTTAATTTTTATTATAATTCTGTTTATTTTAGGTTTTATAAATTATATATTTTATAGGTTTACCTTTTTGGATTGGGTTGTCTGCTATTATAGGGTTGTGGCTGGGCACATGGCACTGTCGCCATTTTGGTTTCGCATTTCATATTTTTATCTAAAAGTTTCACATATTTATATAGCACTTTTGCTTTTGCTGAACTACCATTTTTTTGTATTTCTGACCATCATTTAACTTGTAATGCTCTGACTATTCTGTAGTGAGCCTGAGCAGCTTTCAGTATGCCCTTATCTTCTAACACACCTTTACTTGTGGTTAGAATTTGCTTTTATATTGAAGGCTGCAGCTTTCCCTTTGAGGGCATACCAACATACTTGTACAACTTCACATAATTATTAATATATTTTTTTCTTTCTTTTTTTTTAATAAGTTTGACTGCATTTTTGCCCCCTTGGGGAGGGTATGCACTTTCTTAAATACATTTAATATTATGTTTTAATAAGGTACACGTTAGTGTAGTTATTCACTCAATGTTAATTTGTACTATTTTTAGTCCGCAAATTTTTTTCTTAGCTTTTATAGAAGGGGGGTAGAGACTTTATATATCACAATGAAGCTTTTTACTTTTACTTTCCACTTAGAGGTTTGACTTAGTGCTTGAGAGAATGAGGCGTGGTGATTTAGTGACATACCATAGGGAAGTGTCATTATATATTAGTTCTGAACTATCTTAGTGATTACCGTAAAGAAAATGAGTCTCACCACTCAAATAATCAGCTCTTAGACCCGAAAAGTATCAGAAGTTACTAACTTATTCTACATCAATGATTATAGGGAAATTCAACATATATATAATATGTATTAACTTATTGTGATTCAGTGAGGCCGCGGTCCTCTATTGGTGTGGATAAGCGTTTGTCCCCCGTCCTCTGGTTCGGGTCCTCGGGTGTACGGTATCAGTAGGGTTGGCCCCACGTTGGGCGCCAGCTGTCGGGGTCGGGCCAATCCCGCCTTACACTCTTCTCTCAGACACTCCAAATTAGTTGAGCATGCGTGCACGTTTGGATAAGAAAAGACAGAAGACTGAAGTTCTGTTTTATCTTAGGTTCATGCTCTTAACTTGCCGAACAGAAAAGAGAAATGAACTGTGTTTATTTCCTGATTACATAGCTTCTTATACCCATAGGAAAAGGTGTGGTCACATACATTAAAATCATTATAATTGGTTATAGCTAAGCATATATGTCTGGCCCCCCCGGCTCTTGCTGATTGGTCTTCCAACTTAGATTATGGTTGCCATGCAGGCGTCATCTTCTGCAGCCTGAAGATTAGGAAGTTAACCTTCACTCCAAAAACCTGGTACTATCTTTGGAGTAACATCTGCTCTTCCATCTTCTGCTTTCCATCACAAAACTTAAGTTTCGCTGATAGTTGCATATCTGGTTAAAACTGATGTAAGGGAAAAGCTCTGTATTTCATAACGAACAGTGTACAAAAATAAAGGGCAAAGGGCACATGTATACAATCATAAAACATATAATTATTATGGACACATAATCATTACTTTGACCCTCACATGAGAACCATCAAACATGGAGGGGGAGGGACCAGGAGACCCTTGAGGAGAGCTAGGCTGGGTTCGGGAAAACTTGCCCAGTTTCCTTGCCGCTTTGGATTGTATTTGTGCTAAGACAGCTTGTGAGGTGGAGCATGACTGGTTATCCAGGGTATCCAGGGAATGGAACAGGGGGTCTCCAGGAACAGATTCATCGTCGGATGACGGCGCAGAGGCTCCTGATGGCGCCTTACTTTGTTTAGCTGTTCTCCTCCTGTTGCCCATTATACTATCCGTGTGAATTACAAGCATAAAGCACCAGGAGCCCAGTAAGCTTTCAAGGAGGATTGGATTAGACAGTCACTATGGACTCAGCAGGGCAGGCAGCAGATGGGCTGAAACAGGGCTCTCTTTAGTATAGTGGTAATTACCACTACACTGCCAGATAGTGATGGGGTCAGGGGGGATCAGGGAGGACTCTTCTACACTGACAAGAGTGGGCTGTGTCAGGAGAGGCTCTGTGGCTAGGGGGGCAGTCAGACAGCCCACCTCTCTTCAGCAGACGCTCCGGTGAGGCAGGACCCCGAGGCAGCTGATTCAGAGGTAGGTTCACAGCGTCTCGGCCGGCGGAAGCGCCTGAAAGGCAGGCGGAGGAAGCGCGCCAATTCCACAATGGCGCCGGCGCACCACGTGCCGCACGCGCCACACTGCAGCGGCCGCCGTCTATCGCAGTCAGGAGGACCGATTCCGTGCCAGCCGCCGGGCACCGGGTCCTGAAGAGAAGAAGCTCAGAGGCACAGGTAGCGGGGTCCGACTCTCCACGTGTCCCCCCCGCCTCTGGAACGGCGCCCGGACTCTGGAGTGGTCGCGCGCCGCTGCAGCTGGGGCTCCAAATGTCAGGTGTCACCCCGTCCCCGATGTTCCAGGGAAGGCTGGAGCAGGTGCCCAGGTAAGTGAAGCCACGGATGGCTATCCAATTTTCAGGATGGAGGTCAGGATCCCGGGAGCTCGCCTGTATGCGTCCTCCTAGCTAGGCATTCGGCCACGCCCCCGAGCATGTATAGGTTTGACTGTATATGAGCATGTATTGGTGTATATGACTGAGCGTATATACGCATGTATAAATATAAGACAGAATGTATATGAGCATGTATATGTTTGACTGTATATGAGCATGCATTGGTGAATACGACAGTTATTGTATATGAGCATTTATTGGTGTATATGACGGTGAGAGTGTATGAGCCTGTATTGTTATATATGATGGAGTGTTTGTGAGCATGTATTGGTGTATATTACTGAGAACAAATAAGCATGTATTAGTGTATATGACGGTAAGTGTACATGAGCATGTATTGGTGTTAATGACGGTGGGTGTACATGAGCATGTATTGGTGTATATGAATGAGTGTATATGAGCATGTATTGGTGTTGTATTCATGTATCTGATGGTGAGTATATATGAGCATGTTTTGGTGTATATGACGGTAAGTGTACATGAGCATGTACTGGTGTATATGACGGTGAGTGTACATGTGCATGTTTTGTGTATATGACGGTGAGTGTTCATGAGCATGTATTGGTGTATATGACTAAGTGTATATGAGCATGTATTGGTGTATATGACTGAATGTATTTGAGCATGTATTCCTGTATATGACGGTGAGTGTATATGAGCATGTATTGGTGTATCTGACGGAGTGTACACTCACCGGCCACTTTATTAGGTATACCATGCTAGTAACGGGTTGGACCCCCTTTTACCTTCAGAACTGCCTCAATTCTTCATGGCATAGATTCAACAAGGTGCTGGAAGCATTCCTCAGAGATTTTGGTCCATATTGACATGATGGCATCACACAGTTGCCGCAGATTTGTCGGCTGCACATCCATGATGCGAATCTCCCGTTCCACCACATCCCAAAGATGCTCTATTGGATTGAGATCTGGTGTCTGTGGAGGCCATTTGAGTACAGTGAACTCATTGTCATGTTCAAGAAACCAGTCTGAGATGATTCAAGCTTTATGACATGGCGCATTATCCTGCTGAAAGTAGCCATCAGATGTTGGGTACATTGTGGTCATAAAGGGATGGACATGGTCAGCAACAATATTCAGGTAGGCTGTGGCGTTGCAACGATGCTCAATTGGTACCAAGGGGCCCAAAGAGTGCCAAGAAAATATTCCCCACACCATGACACCACCACCACCAGCCTGAACCGTTGATACAAGGCAGGATGGATCCATGCTTTCATGTTGTTGACGCCAAATTCTGACCCTACCATCCGAATGTCACAGCAGAAATCCAGACCCAATTTCGATGCAAATTATAGCCTCAGTTTCCTGTTCTTAGCTGAAAGGAGTGGCACCCGGTGTGGTATTCTGCTGCTGTAGCCCATCTGCCTCAAAGTTCGACATACTGTGCATTCAGAGATGCTCTTCTGCCTACCTTGGTTGTAACGGTGGCGATTTGAGTCACTGTTGCCTTTCTATCAGCTCAAGCCAGTCTGCCCATTCTCCTCTGACCTCTGGCATCAACAAGGCATTTCCGCCCACAGACTGCCACTCACTGGATGTTTTTTCTTTTTCGGACCTTTCTCTGTAAACCCTTGAGATGATTTTGCGTGAAAATCCCAGTAGATCAGCAGTTTCTGAAATACTCAGACCAGCCCTTCTGGCACCAACAACCATGCCACGTTCAAAGGCACTCAAATCACCTTTCTTCCCCATACTGATGCTCGGTTTAAACTGCAGGAGATTGTCTTGACCATGTCTACATGCCTAAATGCACTGAGTTGCCGCCATGTGATTGGCTGATTAGAAATTAAGTGTTAACGAGCAGTTGGACAGGTGTACCTAATAAAGTGGCCGGTGAGTGTATATGAGCATGAAGAAGCATGCATTGGTGTATATGCATTGGTGTACTTGAGCATGGATTGGTATATATGATGGTGAGTGTAAATGAGCATGTATGTATATGACTGTGAGTGTATATGAGCATGTATTGGTGTATATGACTGAGTGTATATAAGCATGTATTGGTGTAAATGACAGTCAGTGTATTTGAGCATGTATTGGTATATATGATGGTGAGTGTAAATGAGCATGTATATATATGACTGTGTGTGTATATGAGCATTGATTGGTGTATATGACTGAGTGTATTTGAGCATGTATCGCTGTATATGACTGAGTGTATTTGAGCATGTATTGGTGAATATGACGGAGAGTAATAAAGCATGTATTGGTGTATATGATGGTGAGTGTATATAAGCATGTATTGGTGTATATGACGGTAAGTGTACATGAGCATGTATTGGTGTTAATGACGGTGGGTGTACATGAGCATGTATTGGTGTATATGACAATGAGTGTATATGAGCATGAATCGGTGTATATGATGGTGAGTGTATATGAGCATTTATTGGAATATATGACGGTGAGTGCATATGAGCATGTATTAGGGTAAATGAGTGAATTAAATATGCATTGCAGGCCTGCCTTAAAAGGAGCAGCTAACATTGTTTCAGTGATTGCTCCATTGCTCCACAACATGTAGTCATGTTGTCCCTTAGCAACGAGATAGCTTCCTCGGATACGGCCACCTCTGCTGGAGGGATTGCACAAAGAAACAAATTGTTTTTGTATATAAAATGTCCGGACGTTACTACATGACCCACGTAAGTCCTGTGATAATGATTGCTGAATCCTGGTGGTCCAGAAAGACTCTATAGTGCATGTCTGGCCACCGCTGCCAGAGTGTGATGTGGTTGTATCCGAGGAAGCCATCTCGTTTCTAAGGGACAACATGACTAAACTTATGAGAAATTATCTTCACACAGGAACATTTTTTTTTAATAACATCTAATTGAAGAAATGTTTACATATGGCAAATGAATTAAATATAAATGCCCAGATGGGAATACCCCTTTAAGTGTTTCAGCTTCAGGATGGGGCTATCAGCAGTTCAGAGTTTGCTCAGGAATGGCAGCAGGCAGGTGTGGGTGTGAGTGCATCTGCATGCACTGTGAGGCGGAGACTCTTGGAGCAAGGTCTGGTGTCAAGGAGGGCAGCATAGAAGCCACTTCTCTTCAGAAAAAAACATCAGGGGCAGACTGATGTTCTGCAAAAGGTACAGGGAGTGGACTGCTGAGGACTGGGGTAAAGTCATTTTCTCTGATGAATCCTCTTTCTGATTGTTGGAACATCTGGAAAACGGCTTGTTCGGAGAAGACAAGGTGAGCGCTACCACCAGTCTTGTCTCATGCCAACTGTAAAGCATCCTGCAACCATTCATGTGTGGGGTTGCTTCTCAGCCAAGGGAATCGGCTCTCTCACAGTCTTGCCTAAAAACACATCCATGAATAAAGAAAGGTACCAGACTTTCCTCCAAGAGCAACTTCTCCCAACTGCCCAAGAGCAGTTTGGTGATCAACAATGCCTTTTCCAGCATGATGGAGCCATAAAGCAAAGGTGATAACTAAATGGCTCAGGGAACAAAACATAGAGATTTTCGGTCCATGGCCTGGAAACTCCTCAGATCTTAATCCCATTGAGAACTTGTGGTCAACCATCAAAAGACGGGTGGATAAACAAAAACCAATAAATTGTGACAAAATGCAAGCATTGATTAATCACAGCTCCCCTTTAAAATATTCATGAGCACTGGTAAAATGAAAGCCGAGCTGTGATTGGTTGCCATGGGCAACTAGAAATATTCTGACTTTCAGAAACTTAATAAATCTGCCCCATTGACTTGCTGCATTAACTCATTCTAACTGTCAATAAAAGCTTTTATCACTTATAATATGATTGAACTTATATTTCTGTATGTGATAAAAATATCTGACAAACACACATAAAAACCAGAGGGCAACAAATAATGTGAAAATATAATATTTGTGTCATTCTCAAAACTTATGTCCATGACTGTATATGACTGTTAGTGTATTTGAGCATGTATTGATGTATTTGACTGAGTGTATGATAGCATGTATTGGTGTGTATGAAGGTGAATGTATATGAGCATGTATTGGTGTATATGAAGTTGAATGTATATGAGCATGTATTGGTGTATATGACGGTCACTGCATTTGAGCATGGATTGGTGTATGTGACTGTGAGTGTAAATGAGCATGTAATGGTATATATGACCAGGGCCGCATCTGCCATGAGGCGAGATGAAAATTTCGCCTCAGGCGGCAGCATGCGTATCCCTTTAAAGAGTTGCAAAATGTGCCGCTCTAATGTGGGCAGTTCGGGCGCCCATTGACGGCCGAATCGCCCACCAGCGAAATAAATCACGCCTGTCTCTTTAAGACACAGTCGCGTTTTATATGCGGAGCGACGCAGCGCCTTTACGGCTGCTGGTGTTGCTCCGTAGTATACAGGGACACAGGCGGCGGATGATAACGTCATGCCGCCTGTGTCACTGTGAAGAGCCGCGAGGAGATGGGAGCCGCGTGCCTTGGGAGCACTATGCCTGCAGGTAAGTATGATTTTTATTATTTTTTCATGTACACTTCTTTATTAAATGTGGCCAATAAGGGGAAAATCCAGCTATAACGTGGTGGGATGCTCGTGTATATATTTATATTACTTATATTTGGCCATAATCACTTTATACTGGGAAGGGGGAAGTGGGGTGGGGAGTTGCTGTGTATGTTATAAGGGCCAGAATCGTTTTATACTTTGGGGGGGGGGGGAGGGACTGCTATTTATTCTATGAGGGGCCAGAATCCTTTTATACTGTGGGGGGGATTGCTGTGTATGTTATAAGGGCCAGAATCGTTTTATACTTTGGGGGGGGGGGGTCGCTGCTATTTATTCTATGAGGGGCCAGAATCATTTTATACTGTGGTGGTGGTGGTGGGGGGGGGGGATAGCTGTGTATGTTATAAGGGCCAGAATCGTTTTATACTTTGGGGGGGGGGGGGGTGCCATTTATTCTATAAGGGGCCAGAATCCTTTTATACTGTGGGGGGGGGCTGTGTATGTTATAAGGGGCTAGAATCCTTTTATACTTTGGGGGGGGGCTGTATATATTATATGGGGCCAGATTCTTTTTTTCCTGGGGGGGGGGGGGGGCTGTATGTATTTATATGGGGCCAGATTTCAGCTGGGGGGTATACAGTATATTACTATGCTGGGGGGCTGTCTATGTGATACAGTATATTACTAAGCTTGGGGGGCTGTCTATGGGATACAGTATATTAATAAGCTGGGGGGCTGTCTATGGGGTACAGTATATTACTAAGCTGGGGGGCTGTATATGTGATACAGTATATTACCAAGCTTGGGGGCTCTATATGGGTTACAGTATATTACTAAACTGGGAGGGCTGTATATGGGGTACAGTATATTACTAAGCTGGGAGGGCTGTATATGGGATATGGTATATTACTAAGCTGGGAGGGCTGTTTATGGGATACAGTATATTACTAAGCTGGGGCTGTATATGGGATACAATATATTACTAAGGTGGGAGGGCTGTATATGGGATACAGTATATTACTAAGCTGGGGGCTGTATATGGGATACAGTACATTACTAAGCTGTGGCTGTATATGGGATACAGTATATTACTAAGCTGAGGGCTTTATATGGGGTACAGTATATTACTAAGCTGGGGGGTGTATATGGGGCACAGTATATTACTAAGCTGGGGGGCTCTATATGGGGTATAGTATATTACTAAGCTGGGAGGGCTGTATATGGGATACAGTATATTACTAAGCTGGGGCTGTATATGGGGTACAGTATATTACTAAGGTGGGGGGGCTGTATATGGGATACAGTATATTACTAAGTCGGGAGGGCTGTATATGGGATACAGTATATTACTAAGTTGGGGGCTGTAAATGGGATACAGTATATTACTAAGCTGGGGATTGTATACAGGATACAGTATATTACTAAGCTGAGGGGCTGTATATGGGGTACAGTATATTACTAAGCTGGGGCTGTATATAGGATACAGTATATTACTAAGGTGGGGGGTCTGTATATGGTATACAGTATATTACTAAGCTGGGGGGCTGTATATGGGATACAGTATATTACTAAGCTGGGGCTGTATATAGGATACAGTATATTACTATGGTGGGGGTCTGTATATGGGATACAGTATACTACTAAGCTGGGGGGCTGTATATGTGGGTGAATAACATGGACTTTAAATATATGAGAGAAGGGCTTTATAAAAATAAAGATAATAAATGATGGGGTGTTGTATATTGATGTGCTGTGCATGCTATAATTCCAGAAAATAGAATATATATATATATATATATATATATATATATATATATATATATATATATAATGAAGTTTTATATGAGGGGGAGAGTGCGGTCACTTGTGTTGTGAGGGGTATATATTATTTAGGAGCACAGTGTTGTTATCCAGGAGACTTTATACTGTAAGTGACTGTGGTATTTTTATGGACGCTGGGTGGAGATGATGCCTGGAGCTGAAGATATCCGTCCGTGAACTCAGCAGTTATAAGTAATGGATTGGAGAACCCGGAATAAAGTCCTCCTGATGGAAGAGATTGTCATCTATAAGGTACTAGATGCCACTAATGACTCCCAGACCCTGTAGTCAGTCACACAGTGTCAGTGTGCTGCCTGTGGGGAAGTTAATTGCTAGTAAAGTTTTCAGCATTTACTAAACAGGGAGCGGGGGAAGGTAGCATTTTAATATTCGCCTCAGGCAGCAAATATGCTAGAATCGGCCCTGTATATGACGGTGAATGTATATGAGCATGGATTGGTGAATATGACTGAGTGTAAATAAGAATGTATTTGTGGCATATGACGATGAGTGTTAATGAGCATGTATTGGTGTATATGATGGTGAGTATATATGAGCATATATTGATGTATAGGACTTAGTGTAAATTAGCATGTATTGGTGTTCATAATTGTGAGTGTATATGAGCATGTATTGGTATATATGACGGTGAGTGTATCTGAGCATGTATTGGTGTAAATGATGGTGAGTGTATATGACCATGTATGCGACTGAGTGCATATGAGCATGTATCGGTGTATATGACGTCAGTGTATTTGAGCAAGTATTGGTGTATATGACTTAGTGTATTTGAGCATGTATTTTTCTATATGACTGCGAGTGTATTCGAGCATGTAGAGAATGCGCCCCTGGATCGCAAATGGATCGGGTAAGTAAATCTGCCCCAGTGTCTCATAAATGTAGTCATGTTGTCCCTTAGAAACGAGATAGCTTCCTCGGATATGACCACCTCACATTTTGGCAGCATTGGTCAGACATGCGCTATTGAGTCCTGCCTGACCTCTTGGCTTCAGCAATCATTACAACTGTGGGACCTGCAGCAACTCCCGGACATTTCATATACAAAGACTTTTTGTTTCTTTGTGCAATCCTTCCAGCAGAGGTGGCCGTATCCAGGGAGACAGCCTTGTTTCTAAGGGACCATATGACTACATTTATGAGAAATTATCTTCACACAGGTAAAAAAATTTTTAATAACATCTAATTGAAGAAATGTGTATATATGGCAGATTAATGAAACTGAATGTGAATGCCCAGATGAGAATACCCCTTTAAGGGTGTCTGTGTCTGATGCAGTTTAATGTTGTATAATTCCGAATAAAAAGTCATTAATCCATTAGCTATCTTGTGTGTGTGTCCAAAGTTGTGGTACCGTTAGAGGTTTTAATGGAATGAATGAATGTGTTCTCCTTCTGTTTCTTAACCAAGAGGGACATCAGGCACTTGGCAGACACTTGGCAAACTTTGGGGATGCCAAGAAGTGGATCGGATCCCCCGGTAAGCGCCACAGGGGATCAGATCCATAAGGGGAAGGCCCTTACATGCCACCGTCATGCTTGATCGGAGCTGGTGCTTCTGGGGCTGGCTTCGTTCGTGAGCAGGTGCCAGAAGCGTGACGCTATAGTACGTATAGTGCTCCTGAAAAACAGCTGTAGCAGTACAGTCCAAACGACATGACCAGATACTTGAAGTGCCCATCACGAGTATTGAAGGTGGTCTTTTACTCATCGCCTTTGCAGATACGAATAAGGTTATACACCCCACGTAGGTCTAGTTTGGTAAAGACCTTGGCTCCATGTAAACAGTGGAACAATTCCAGTGGATCAACGGCAAAGGATAGCGATTCTTCACAGTAATCTTGTTACTCAAAGAATGAGCGGAATTCAGTGAGGAACGCGGTGACAGGATCGTTCCTGTCCCAGAGGGGAGTAGCCCATGTCAGGGTTTTCCTGGTAAGAAGGCTGATCAAGGAAGCCAACTTAGCCCGTTCTGTGGTGAACTGTGAAGGCATCAGTTCAATTTGCAAGGAACACTGGGTTATGAAGCCCCTGCATAACTTGGCCTCACCATCATACTTGCTGGGCATAGAAAGACGAAGCCTGGGTTCAGCAGTTGACAACACAGCCGTAGTAACGGAAGGTACCACAGGTTTTAGACGCTGGTGCTGGGAAGACAACAACTACTGCAACATGGCGGTGACTTGTCCAAGTTACTGACCTTGAACAGCAATCTGTTGAGACTGTTGAGCCACGACAGTGGTAAGATTAGCCAGGTCAGGTTGCGGAACCTTGGGGGGATCCATAGCCGGATATTACTATCAGCATCAGAGGAAGTGGATCCTCTGGACCACTGCGGATGATGACGTAAGCTGACATCTGGGACCAGAGTCTAAGTGGTACCTGGTTTTCACCAGAGTCCGTTGCAAAGCGGGTTAAACTTGCTGCAGCATGGTACCACCAGGTCGTTCCACAGGTGCGACTTTGTCTGCGGAGGCAGCCAAGGCGTAGTACAGAATCGTCAGGCAAACTAGTGGTCGGGGAAAGGCAGGATCAGAGTCAGGGCAGGGCAGGTAGCACGGAATCGGAGCCAGGAACAGAATCAAGGTCACAACGGGAAATCAGGATAATCGCAAAAAGCATGGAACAAAGCTTTCTCTTAGGCATAGAAGTACAAAGATCCAGCAGGGGACACAGGAAGGGGCAAGAATCTATCTTGGCAGGCAGCCAGCAAGCGCCAATTATTGTCGTGCTGGCCCTTTAATTCCTACAGAACTAAAATCCTTTTAGATGGGAATGCATGCGTCAGACTGTGGGCAGCAAGGAGACTGCTGCTAGATCCAGGAGGGGTGAGTTAACGTGCAGGCAGGCTATCTATCCAGTAAGAAAAGATCCAAGAAGCACTATCAAAACACACAAGGAGTAAACAAAATAAAAGCGGGTGCACGCCTATGAGGGCCGGGCATCAGGTCCTTCAGTTTTAGAGGCAGCACACCAAATTGTAGTGAAAAAATGAAAAAGGAAGCATGGTCCAGCCTGGTTCCAAACTCCAATAACTTCTTTATTCAGTGTATAAATAGCAATAAAAGTTTCCACTTAGAAGGACGATTCAAGCCTACGCGTTTCGGACAGCAGACCTGTCCTTAGTCATGGCTAACACTTAGTATCATACACCTCCAATTTATAATGGAAATACACTCCCCTACCTTTACCGTACCTCCCCTCACCTATACGTCATTTCCTATCCCGCCCCTAAAATAGCTATATATACAAATAACGTACTAACAATGTATTTAACAAGTGAGGAGGATCACAGAAAGAATAATCATGAGACGAAATAAGACCATACAAAAAACACATATCCATAAATTATCGCCAATCTTGTATGATGTGCCCTTTACACTACTAGCAGTCCGACATGACAACATCCGTAAGTGGACCCTGTCACGTGAGACCCCTCAGGGGCCAAACGACTTCCTCCCTTCTGAGGAAGGAGTCAGACCCCAGGGAAATGGTACAAGACATGGCAGTCTCTTCTATTATCGCTGCCAGGAGTTTCAGGCAGCGTTAAAAGCTGATGCCAGCCTGAAAGCTCTTAAGGAACAAGCGCCACAGCCTCCTTTGGACTCGGACCCTGAGAAGGTGGTCTGGGACCGACAGTTAGTGGTACCCTATCCGTTCAGAGTTGTTGCAGATTTCGATGGCCGGACACCTAGGGATTACAAAAACAAAGGCTAGACTAGCGCCGCATTTCTACTGGCCAAAATTGGGGGCCGATGTGGCTGCCTGCTGCTGTTCATGCAACACTTGTCAGACGGTGGCCTATTAGCGCCTCACGATAGCTTCTTTCTCCTGTTTTTTCAGTTTTTTACTCCAGAGGGTGGGAAAGGCTGGGCTCCGCCCTAAGGCCCCACTGATGGCTGTGCCGATAATTGATGAACCTTTACGGGGGGCTGTGGATTTAGTGGGACCGATGCCCGTTCGCAGTAGCTCCGGTAAGGAATTTGTATTAACGGTAGTAGACTCTGCCACACGATACCCCGAAGCCGTATCTTTGTTCTCCATTCGGGCGGACAAGGTGGCTACTGCATTGTTAGAGATCTTCTCCCGGGTGGGTTTTCCCCAGGAAATGCTTACTCACATTTGATGGAGTCCCTCTGCAATATTTGGTGGCCAGCCCGTATCACCCACAGACCAATGGCCTGTGCGAATGGTTCAATGGCACCTTAAAACAAATGCTTTGTATGTTGGCTGACGCCCACGGGCGCGACTGGGAAAGGTACCTCACACACCTGCTATTTGCCTAACGGGAGGTTCTACAGGCCTAGACCGGGTTCTTCCCCTTTGAGCTCCTGTATGGACGATGGGTACGGGGACCTCTGGCCCTGGTGAAAGAGGCCTGGGAAGGAGAATTAGCTACACCTGAAGTGTCGGTCATTGAGTATGTCATGCACTTTCGTGACGAATTAACGCAGCTGGTACATGACAATATGGCGCAGGCCGAGGCCGACCAGAAGCGGTGGTAAAACCAGAATGCCCGTGAGAGGACCTACCAGGTGGGTCAATAGGTGTGGGTTCTGGTCCCTGTACCACAAAACAAGCTTCAGGCTGCCTGGGAAGACCGATACCTTGTGCATCAGCAGCTTAACGCCATCACGTACCTGGTCACCCTGGACCCAGTTCATGGAAGGCGGAAAGCCTATCAGGTAAACCTGAATACGCAGGGAGGCATGCACCCTCTGTGTGTAACCTGCCAGAGGAAGGGGAGGCAGAGACCCCCTAAATATGCTGGCCCAGGTCCGGGCAGGGGGAACCTTTGCGGATGAGGAGGTAAGCCATGAACTCCTGGTGGAACAGAGAACCCAGCTGTGGGCCACCCTTTCAGGAGTTATATAGCAACCAAACAGGAAGGAAGGAGTTGGCAGTCTATCATGTGGACACCGGGGATCATCTGCCAATCCGGCGTTCAGCGTATCGGGTCTCCCCAGAGTTGAAGCAGCGCATGTGGCTGGAGATTGACAAAATGCTGAAGCTAAGGGTCATCCAGGCCTCCCCCGTAGTCCTTGTTCCAAAGAAAAACCGGACCAGCTGGCCGGGGCAAAGAAACTGATGAAATAAAGGAATTCAGGAGTATAAAGAAAAATTAAAAACATTTAAAGAGTTGGATGATTACATATATTTATCAAATAACTGTCAGAGAAATATACGAAAGGTTGAGAGTAAGATTAGGACAAGAAAACATAAAAAATATCAGAAAGTAAAAATGGATTATGAGAAGAAACAGGTATATAGGTAGCAGAAAAAGAAAGATACACCAGTAGAGGAACACTCACTGTCCAAGATTGGGGAAATACCCACTAGGGCAGTGATGGCAAACCTTTTAGAGATAGAGTGCCCAAAATGAGACCCCAAAAAAACTAGCTTTTCCCAAAGTGCCAAGACAGCAATTTAGGCAATTTGAGCTCAAATCTGACCCTGTGCACACCTTTTCACTCTTGGGACAGAACCAAGCAGCACAGGATGGGTCACTTTAAAATAGCAGGGCACTACTTGGACTGCCTGAGACTGCAGGAAGATGCCACGTCCGGTAAACTCTGTGCCTGGGAGACAGCCTGTGTGCCATCTCTGGCACCAGTGCCATAGGTTCGCCACCACTGTACTAGGATGTATGAAGATGTAAAGGGTAAAAGGATAGGAATAGTATGAGAAACAATGATAGAAAGACACAGCGGTGGGGAAACACACAATATAATGGAAACCACATGAGAATTTAAAATCATTACATTACTATAAATATAGGAATAATACACCACTGCAAGGTTTTTATGAACCAACACACACATATCACAACACAAGGGTTAGATTTAATAGATTCAATAGTTCTGATTATAGGAGATGGAATGAGAGGGGCCATAATTCAGTCCCGAATAGATATGCTCCACCTATGGATTACCGTATACCTACTATTCAGAATAGATTTGCCCCATTAATGGATTTCCCAAATACACCCACCTTTTTCAAGGGGGATTTTCACTTGGAAAAGGGGAAAACTTTAGTGAAAGATATGGAAGGGGGAGAGACCAACACCAACAGCCCAATAAAAAGAAAATTAGGAGAGGGGGGCACAAAAGAGGGACATATGAACCACTCCAAAAAAAACAAGGAGATATAAAATTAATTTAAGCAATGCAATACTGAATGAGGGACAAGTTCTCAATAAAGGTTTTAAATTTGCGCCAAAACCGAAATTTGATAGATTTGGCACATATATCGATGTACATAAATTCATCAGGAATATTAATTAAAAAACAATTTTGCAGCCAGACCGTTGGAGTCACGATCACGACAGCGTACCCCTACTATCACACTAGACTCAAACTTGAAAGAGAAATCTTCGTTTATGCCCAAAAATCACACTAATGAGTGCATAGAGGCATTTAAGAGGGTGGCTTTGAATGATTTAAATAGGATCAATTTTACTAGGGGCAGAGGTCACAATAACATTTTTCCCAAAGGGTAATAATACTCTTACTATTTTTGAGGAGTATTTTTAGCCGATGAGGAGTATGAAAATTTCGGTAATACATATACATATCTCATAGCCGTTTATAATGTTAATAGATGCTATTTATACAAAAAAAAATCATCTGTCTGCTCACTGCACACACTCACCGCGTACAGCACACACACACCCACACAGCACGCTCACCCCACAGCGCGCACAGCATACAGCATGCTCACCGCACAGCACAAACTCGCCCAGTATAGCACACACGGTGATTTTTCAGAATCCATCGGTAATACTCGGAGAAACACGTCGGAAAAACGCGATTCGGGCCCTTAGTAAATGACCCACATAGAGTGCAGTGTACCCCGGCCGCGGCTCACACTCACCCGGGATCACATAACTGCTGGCCGCTGACGGAGCAGGACGAGGAACAGCAGCTTCGCGGCTCACATGTCTCCCCCAGGGCCGGCGCTGAGCAGCCCTGCGCGCGCTGTGATAACGCTACTGCAGTGTGCGCCGGGCTGCTCAGCCTGCGTGCTACACGGAATAATTGCCAAGCGTATCTTTACGCATGACAATTATTTTGGGGGGTAATGGCCCTCATCATGCGTCTATGACGCGTGGTGAGGCGTTAATGCGACCACTGACTAGGGGTAATGATAATTTAACAAAGGAAGAAAGGCTGGAATGGAATGGAAATATTAAAACAAAACCGTCTGACAAGTTGGGGGGGGGGCATATTAAATATGGATGACTATGACCAGGAAATGAAAATAATTTTAGGGGATACAAATATGTATAAAAAACTGACTAACAACTGACTAACAACTGACTAACAACTAAAAATTCTCCATCACCACAGGCACAAGTGCTCAGCCAGTTCACCAGAGCTGTGTTGTGAACCTTTCCTCCTATGAGCCTGACAAACATGAGATGTCAGTTCTCTCCAAAGGTCTGTCCTTCTGCCCTGCAAGATCTGTGGACAAAATTAAACTCTGCAATGACATGGAGGAATTCTTCAGAAAAATAAGACTCAGAGAATATTTCCATGACAGAGACTCTCCTCACAGCACAGATTTGGAGACAGGACAGTTCAACAGCAACCCAACAAAAAGATCTACCTGGACCCCCAAATCTGGAACCAACTCAACACTGGATACATACATTGACCATTTCAGAAAAAAAGTGAAAACTGAAATCCTGGGGAAAAGAAAGAAACAAGTAAATAACCTAACCCTGCAGGAACAAAGGGCTATTTAGTCATTGAAAGCAAACCCAGATATCATTATAAAACCTGCAGACAAAGGGGGTGCAATAGTCATAATAAATACTTCTGACTATATCAAGGAAGCAAACAGACAGCTGTCCAACCCCATTCATTATAGTAAACTTGAGAGTGATCCAACAGAGGCCTACAAGAAGCAACTTATTGATATGACCAAGAAGTTTTCAACTGAGATGCAACACAAGGTCCACCTTCTCATCCCAGAGGATCCCAGGCCAGGCTGTTTCTATATGCTCCCCAAGATACACAAAGATGGCAATCCAGGAAGGCCTATTATTTCTGGCATTGGCACCTTGACGGAAAGTATCTCAGGTTGGGTGGAAAATCTCCTTAAACCCCTGGTCAGAAATACTCCTAGCTACATCCAGGACACTACTGACCTTTTAAATAAACTCAAGACTGTAGGCCCACTTCCTGATGGTACAATTCTGGCCACCATGGATGTGGAATCTTTATACACTAACATCCCCCATAAAGATGGAATAGCAGCATGCCGGGCACACATGGAGAAGCACAACTTACCAACAGAACTGATCTCAGATCTTATACAATTTGTGCTCACCCACAACTATTTTTCATTTGGAGAGGATCTGTACCTACAGTGTATGGGAACATCGATGGGTTCAAGGTGTGCACCACAGTACGCCAATCTTTTTACGGCTGAACTGGAAGGTGCTTACTTATCCACATGCACCACAAAACCCATGATCTATCTCCGTTATATAGATGATATTCTGATCATCTGGACTGCAGGTGAGGAGGCCCTAATTCAATTCCATGAGGGCTACAACAACTTTCACCCCACCATCAATCTGAAACTAAGCTATTCAGACAAGGAGATACACTTTCTGGATACCACCATACAGATTAAAGACAGCCACTTAACCACATCCATATTCCATAAACCTACAGACAGAACGGCCTACCTGAGAAATAACAGCTTCCACCCCAAACATATCAGACAATCCATCATATACAGCCAGGCCATACGCTACAACCGTATATGTTCAGACAAAAAAGATCTGGAAAAACACCTCCTGGAGCTCAGGTCTGAATTTCTCCAGTTGGGCTACAGACCAAAAGTGACTGATAACCAAATAGGTAAAGCAGCAGCCATCAACAGAGATGATTTACTCAAATATAAGGAGACCCAACAGGAGGCCAGAGTGCCCCTAGTAGTCACTTATAGCCCACAACTGGAGATCCTGCGTCACATTGCCAAGGAACTCCAACCGATTCTGCATAAAGACACAAGATTAAAAGAAATATTCCCAGTCCCTCCTCTCCTGTCCTTCCGGCAACCACCAAACCTGAAACAACTGGTTGTCCGGAGTGCCCTGAGACCCCCATCAGAAAATGGTACCTCACCCTGCCTGCAAAGCAGATGTAAAACGTGCCAGCACATCCGCACAGGTGACCAGGTACCTGTACCCCAATCACAGCAGGTACATCAGATCAAGGGGACCTTTTCCTGCAGGTCCTCTAATGTGGTCTACCTTATTATGTGTCAGCAGTGTCCAACCACAGGACTTTATGTTGGGGAAACAGGTCAGAGACTCCATCAGCGCATGAACTCGCACAGATCTGATATTAAAAATGAAAGGAAAGATCTCCCAGTGGCTGCACATTTCTCCAGAGAGGACCACACTACGGAAGATTTGCAGATTACTGTTTTAATGGGACATTTTAAGACACAGAGGGAAAGGAAAGAATGGGAGTATAAATTAATGAGGAGACTCAACACCTTGCAAAGTGGTCTTAACATTCATGCCAGCTTCATGACCTCCTACCTCTGACCTGGAGGCCACAAGCAGATAAGAGCCAGGGCTCATGTGTCTCGCCTCATAGGTTTTTAATGTTTTTATTGCCATCCTGTTGTAAATAAGATGTCCCTGTTTTTATCAATCTGTTGTTTTAGAGGTTTTTTTTAATATCCTTTGATGATCACTGTTTAGTGTTTATAAAATGCTGTGAATTTTCTGTTTCATGCATAACATCATGTCTGACGAAGAGAACTAGTATTCTCGAAAGCTCACCATCAAATATACTCAGTTAGCCTCAAAAAGGTATCGCCTGATTTCTTCACTCTTCTTCTGACTAACAACCCATCAGATGAATACCAAAAAGAACTGGTAGTGCTCTTAGAGAATGCGAAAAAGATTGGGATTATTAACAGCAAGGAATATAACTATTTAAATAATAAGTACCCGCGGATCCAAGTAATATATCCCCTCCCGAAAATTCATAAGAGCATAGAAAAACCTAAGGGGAGTCCAATAATGTCGGGTATGAATATACTGACCAGCCGCTTGTCGGAGTATATTGATTTTTTCTTGCAAAGACATGTGACCAAAATGCGCTCCTACCTTAGGGACTCTCAGCAGGTTGTTCATCTCATCAAAACTATACATTTGAATGGGGGAAAAATTCTCCTTTGTAGTTGTGATGTTAGTTCATTGTACACGTCTATTCCCCAAGATAAGGCAATAGCCGTAATTAAAAAGGTCCTTGAGAAAGAGGATGAACTAACATATGAACATAAGGAGTTTCTCATTGACTCTATTAGATTTTGTTTGGGCAGGAATTATTTTTGGTATGGGGGAAGTTTTTTCAACCAAATTACCGGCATAGCGATGTGAGAGAAGTTCGCACCCAGCTTCGCTAAACTTTACATGGAAGCTTTTGAGGAAGAATATATATACTCAGATACTAAAAGTGAAAGTGATCTCAAAAAAATTAACTTTTTGGATTTGGAATTCTATGGACAATTAATAAGTGGTAGAAATCATTATTACATGAAGTCTATAGCCTGGACTGTGTATCCAATAAGGGTAGCTTATCTGCACAGAGCTGATACTGCCGATGACAAGGTGGTAACCTTTATAGTTACTCTTTAAGGCTCGACCCCATTTTTTGTATTCTGACTTGCATAGCTTTATATGCTTATAACTTTTAAACACTTTTACTTATCAAAGCAATTTAACATTTTTTTTGTCAAATGTTGTACTGTACTTCATTTTAGTGGCAAAGTTTTGCCTTTATTTAAAAATGTAGAAACTGATGAATTTTTGTAATGTCTGGAAAATTTATTTTGATGCCACGTGGCTTACAAATCGAACATTGGTTTTATGAAATTTTAAGTAGATATCAGAATTGACTTTTTTTGGGGCTCATTATTGTTTGTAAAGAAATTTGAAATTTATAATATTAGAAACCCCTACATACCAACCCATTTTCAAATCTGTACCCCTCAAACAATCAGAAACTGTTTTTAGGAAGATTGTTAACCCCTTAAGATATTCATAGTAATTAAATCAAAATGGAGATGAAATTTAGAATATGGAGTCTTCGGAGCTTTCTGTAGCCTCGAGCCATATGGTAGATATGTTTTATTGATCACTTTTTATAGCATTTTTTTGTGGGTTGAAATAGGCAAAAATCATAATTTTTGGCAGTTTTTTTTTACTTTTTTTTTACTGAGTTCATTCTGTGGGTCCAATAATTATTTTTATTCTACGGGTTGTTACAGATGCGGTGATGCTATACATGTGGGGATTGTGTAATGGTTTTGAACTTTTTCACATTATATGTCATTTTATGTGTTAATGGGGATTTGGGGCATTTTTATTAATTTATTAATGTATTTTTTATTGAATAACCTTTTTTAAGGTTATAGGCTGACACTGTGCCTTTAAGATCAGATCAGCCACTCAGGCTACAGCTCACTGAAGGGGCTTGTACCCTATGAACTAAGTGGTCATAGGATAAGAATACCCTAATGCCACCCACAGATCCAAAACTACTAGAATCATGATTTATCCGTTGTTTCTATTATCCGGTTTCATACGACTATGATACAACTGTTACATAATGAACAATAGCTATGAAGATACATATAATGTAGTGAAGGCGGGTGTTATGATGATAGAGCGATTAATGATGTAATAATGCAACTGCATTTTTATTTTATGATTGTTTCAATAAAGCTACCATCAGTAGTCACAAGAGCCCGTATCTGGACATAATTGGAAATAGAAGGAGCACCAAAAAAACCTATTCACTTGGAAAGTAAGCCTGATGACATGTGCAGCCATTCTTAACTTACCTGAAACTAAGCCCAATATATGTGCACAGACAACCTGAACTCATGGTACTTATTCAGAGACTAAATGAAGAGATGAAAACGGCACTCACCAGATTAGGAAGCAGAAAACTCTTTATTGCAGGGAAGAATCCAGGACAGGGGGGATGCCCGCCATGGAAAGGTGATGGGCCGTTTCGCGCTCAAGGCGCTTTTCTAAGCCTCGGACAACACGAGCACTTGGAGCAGAAGTAAAACAACGGCAACGATACACAACATACATAGGGGCAGAAAATCACATCAGTCTAATCTAAAGGCAGGTACAAAATAAATCATCAAAAATCACAGCTAATCACAGCATAAGATATCTCATAAAAGGTAGCATCACAGCAAGCAAGACTTAATAATTAGGATTAAGTCGGCTGCAATATAACATAGCATACATGTGGGAGGGGCAATTGCCTTGCACAGAATCTCTCTACCAAGCGGGTGAGGAAAAAGCAATATAACAGCAGCATTCACTACATGACTAACATCGGAGATGTGCGGTAAAAACGGGAGAATACTCAAGGGCATAGGTGCAGAGCAGATGCTAACGCTAGAAGATAGCTATGTATCGCGTGTGCCTCTACCTAGGCATAGTATATATAAAACGTGTGGGTATCCCCACATCTGCAATGTCAAAAATACTATAATACATATCATAGGAAGACACTTATGTCATTCCGATCATTAAGTCCCATATTCCCTAAGGCATTATATCTCAAAATAAGTCTGGCTCTCCCCCCCCCCCGTGGCATTCTCTCACATGATTGATAAGTCTGGGGCATCCTTTACCTGTACTGATTCAGTTGAAATGTTCACGGAATAAGGTAAAGAGATTCCTTATCGTTTTGCCGATATAAAAATATTCGCATGGGCAACAAGTGACATATACTACAAAAGTGCTCCGAGTGCTTGCTTGGTCCAAGGCTTGAGAAAGCGCGCATCCCCCCTGTCCTGGATTCTTCCCCGCAATGAAGAGTTTTCTGCTTCCTACATTGGTGAGTGCTGTTTTCATCTCTTCATTTTGGGCTGATTCATCGCTTCTTGGTTTTAAAGTGCACCATAAACCGGAACTTGCCATCGGTACACGAGTACAGCTTTTGTCACAGAACTTGTGCTTTGATGTCTTTTCATGGTGAGGGTGGTGCCAGTCGTTTTCTGCTTATCGTTCTAGGTTATTCAGAGACTAAGTTGGATGTGGTGCAGTGTCAGCTTCTAGCAACTCCAAAACAAAGATCTGTTGTTATGCATAGTCTGCCTCCCTTCAGGGAATGCCTCTAAGAATAAAAATAACCAAGAAATACACTGACAAGTTTAGCAGCTGATTAGATGTCTTAACAGAACGTCATAGTATCAGTGGATGTGACTGGCAGATTGCAACAACAATCACTGGAACTCTTACCAATAAACCATGCTTGCCTTTGAATACGTGAATGCCTGACTCTGATAGAGTGCTGTGGCCCTAGGGAGGTTTGATACCATTCATATAGGTGTGCATTGTTCAGGCTGCATTTAGCATTAGTCTATACCCCTGATGAAGCAAATTATGCTGGCAAAACATGTCGGGAGGCTAATGTCATTGTTTGTATTTAAACTAGCAGTGTAACCATCGAAGAGAGAACCATGAAGCCAGATTAGAAATACTAATCATAAACTAGCCAGAAAGGGTAGTGTATATATATTAGCATTGTGAATAACAAGTCAGTGAGGACAATGCAGTCTACAAATTGTAATATTTTTTCACAATACAGGCGGTCCCCTACTTAAGAACACTCGACTTACATACCACCCATAGTTACAAACTGACCACTGGATATTGGTAATTTATTGTACTTTATTCCTAGGCTAATTTATTTACAAAGCTGTCCTAAGACAGGATAGAGCCTTAACAGTCAGGCCTAAAACATAACTTTTATTATGTCTATAAAAATTATAGTAGATTATTAATCACACTTGTGAATTTAAAATCCGCAAGTCTGAGGCTGCTGATTAACCTAATATCATTTGTAATGCTGGGTATTCACTCAGCCTATAGGTACATCGACGGGTCTCTGCAGTGACCCGTTACAGAAGCAGCCTCAAACAAGTCAAATTAAAAGCCAGACAATAGCCCCCCCCCCGACATGTTTCGCCGGATAACCAGCGTCATCAGGGGATCGGGGCTAATGGTTTGTGGGAGGAGCCAGGGTAGGTATATATCACTTCAGGGTGGGACTACTTGTCAATTAGCACCAATAGTTCAAAGTCAACAATGGGGTTGCCTAGCATTGTGATATTGACCACTATGCTGACCAATAGCCGCTCGAAAGGTCAACAAAGATGGTGCACAATATCCAGGAAGTGACTCACATGCCCTGTGACTATGAACTCATTGGTTCAGTGATATTTGGGCACGCCCAATGATACTTATGGTACCGCTTACCTTATTCGTCAATCAGTTACCAAGATGGTATATTCCGATCGGATTGAAGAATATCAACAAGTGTTAAAAGTTAAATCTTTTTGTAACCCATGCGATGGTCGTGAGTATATGATTAAACAGTTTATTAACTGTAAAAGTACCAACATCATCTATATCGATTCATGCCCGTGCCCCAAATTATATGTGGGGAAAACTACACAGCAATTTAGACGCCGGATTTCTCAACACCTCAGTTCCGTACGGACTAATGCAGATGTCCCGATTGCCAGGCACATGCACGAATACCATCATGGTGACCCTAGCCTATTGAAATTTTGGGGCCTTTGCAAGGTGTCATTGGGCCCGAGAGGAGGTGACCTGGATCGAAAACTCCTCCAGGTCGAAGCTAGATGGATTTATCAGTTTAATTCCCTGAGCCCCAAAGGGCTAAATGAAGGCTTCTCTTATTCTGCATTCCTGTAAGAATCAATTTTTCTATCATGTTGGACTTTTTTGTTACAGTACTCTACTTACTAATGACATACTAATAACTACATATCACACATAGTTAGGAGCCTTTGGAAGGTTGATCATCTTATAAAACGATCTGATAAATGATCGATAAATGTGCTAGATGATTATGACAATCTAGAACATACAAGTTAATTGAGTATTAGTAGTGGGATATCCAATCTTGCACCTTCCCCTCTTTCCTTCCTTTTCAGATTGAAACTCACCAACATCACCACATCTAGCTTATGACACAGTGATTGGTACTTACCTGTTCCAACGTATGCACATAGCCTCCTGATATTCGACGGACGGACTTTGTTAACCGCAGGCTACATTATCTTATCTCCCTGGGCATGCGCAATACTATTCAGTAGATCACACTAAGTCCCGATGCATGCGCATAGCCTTCTGTCATCCAATGGATTCTATCTTTTCACGCACGCGCAGTATTCATTTGGTGATCCAGTACTAAGAGTTTGCGCATGGGCGTACTTTCTACGTGTCGCGATAACTTGTAGGACTCTATCTTTCCGCGCATGCGCAGTATTTACCTCGCTATTTAGTACTATGATTTCGAGCATGCGCTAACTTTAACTTTTTTAAAGGTATTAATTAAAAATGATATTTTTCCGAACGTTTTTTGCATTTTTTTTCTCCGGCGTTTACCGTGCGGGTCCAGTACCGATTCCGTTTTATTATACAGATTGTTACGGACGCGGCAATACAAAATATGTGGGGTATTTTTTGTGTTTTTGTGGGTTTTATACTTTAGTAAGTGTTTTTATGGGAAAGTGACATTTTAGGAGCTTATATTTTTATCTATTTATTTTTTATTTATTCTAATGTTATTTATTCTAATCTTTTCCATACTGGTTCAAGTTCAATACACTACTCTACAACACTATTTTATTGTAGAGCAGTGTAAACTGTCTGAGCATGCAGACGCATGCGCAGACAGTTTACAGTCAGACCCGAAAGGGGTCTGACTGCTCAGAAAATCAGGCAGTCCCGGGGCACCAGGCAGTCCTCGGGGTTGCCCAGAAGTGATTGGATCCCCGGGGGGGGGGGGGCATGCCGTAAGCGGCACGGGGGATCCGATCCCCGATCCATAGCGGGAACACCCTTACACACGGTCATGCTTGACCACGGCATGTAAGGGGTTAACACCCGCGATCGGAGTCGGCTCCGATCGCGGGTGTCAGCGCGCTGTGATAGACAGCTGATACATGGGAATCAAAGTTGCTGTGTCACAAGGTAGGGAGATGTATGGGAGAGTTCACACAATTAATTTTGAGTGTGTTGGGTGAATCATTGGTACAAAAAGAAGGTGGTTAGTGCTAAAGTTCATAGTGGGATGTAGCTATAATCTCCATAAAATACGATGTTGCAGCTTGTTACGTTGTAAACATTCATCCTGCCCAATGCAAGTGACCCATCACATGACGGTGACATCACGTGGGACACGACATGGCTGGCTGCGGATCAGGTGATCGGGGGTGCCCTGCACCAAGCGTGTGCGCAACCGATCAGAGTATGACAGGTGGAAGGTCGCTGCGTGCAGCTTAATAGGTCGTGAACATGGGCATACGTACTGGAAAGAAGAATGATCAATATATTTGTGCCATCATGCTTGCACTTGGGGAAAAAAGTAAATGATAAAAGATGAGTTGCAAAATATGTTATGCATCGACAAGATCTTCTAATGTATACTGTGCGAAGAAAGAATGGCCTAAACCATCCCCTACAGGAGTATACCCACGGAGGAGCCCTCTCTTTCCAGAGGTTTTCAACGTTGATCTTAATGAAGGTATTCACTAGGAATACCACAGGGTTGACAATACACAACCCTCCTTGTCTCCTCGTATGGTAAGTAACCTCCCTCTTGATTAGGTACAGCTGGATGAACAGACTGTAGACCCGAGTCCAGAGGGGCTCTGGAAAGATGCATACACTGCCCAGAAATCTCAGCAGCGGGAGCAGGAAGGTTTTGATCAGATTAACCCTTTCCTTGAGGGTCGAAGACCAACCCTTCCACTGGTCCACCTTCTGAGTAGTGATCTTAAGCCTGCTGTCCCAGTTTTGCATGGGGTAACCCCCCTGGCAAAAATACGATGCCGAGAACTTTGGCAGAGTCTTGGGGCCCTGGAAGAGTGGCCGGGAGATCAAAGCCTGGACCTTCCTCTCTCAGCCAGAGACTCTCACACTTATCCCGGTTGATCTTGGACCTAGAAGCCTCTGAGTAGCGATCAACCTCTGACATCACCCATTGCACCTCCCCTCCCGAGGACACAAAAACGGTGACATCATCAGCATATGCTACCACTTTAAGAGTGGCTTCCGGTGCTGCCCGATCCATCCAGAGTCCCACCAACAGGCCACGATCAACCCACCTAAGGAATGGGTCGATTGCGAACACGTACAATAGTGGGCTCAGAGGACAAACCTGGCTCACACCAGACCCCATCTCAAAAGAGCGGCCAATCCAACCGTTCACAAGCAGGAAACTCTCTTCCCCTGCATACAAAACTTTCAGCCAATCAACAAACTCCCCTGGCAGGCCATACCTCAGAAGGACAGACCAGAGGTACTCGTGGTTAACCTGATCAAACGCTTTTGCCTGATCCAAGGACAGCAAGTACCCCTTCCAGAAAACAGCCCTGCCCTACTCCACTGCCTCCCGGACATAAAGCAAAGCAATAAATGTACTGTGGCCTGGAACAGAGCAGTGCTGTTAAGCCATCCGGATCTGGCTATTTCTTGAGGATGAGCCCTTCGATCGCCAGGCTGACTTCCTCTTTCCTGATCATCTCAGTCAAAATATCAAGAGAGGGGCCTACTCCTGGCTCAGGGACAGTTTCAGCCAGGAAAGCCGACATCACATCCCGATCTAGATCCTTCCGGTCCAAGAGGTGTGAGTAGAAGGATCTGTCCTTTTCAGGGATCCCGTACTTTCAACCAGTCCCGGGACAACTTTACCACTCACTGACATCTTGCAGTTTCTGTAAGGGTTGGGCGAGCAGTATTTCCCGAAGGCACGTCTCCTCCCACCAACCTAAAAAAGGGTTGGCGTAAGAGGGTGCGTACCTGGCACCTGAGATCTGCCGATAAAAGGTTCTATCAAAAACAAAATAATTGTGTTGGAACACAAAAATAAGTAGATCCAAGATGAATGAGTCATGTTGTTTGTCACTGTCAGTTTTTTTGTTTAAAAAATATGTCACTTCTTCCACTCCAGCATTGTGTCCAATACTAGTATAAAGGGACTCCACGTCCAGGTAAGAATCACATAGGATTCCTATGCCTGCTACAATTGGTCTTCCTGGGGGATTAACAACAGATTTGTGTATTTTAGAGACCAAATAAAAAGTAGCTATGATGGGTTGGTCAGTTTTAAGATACCGTACCTCTTTTTTTGTGATAATTCCGTAATTGAATGCTGAATCTATCAGTCGGTCAAATTTCTTTTTGAAGACCGATGTGGGATATGAGGGTAGGTCAACATAGTTTTGTATGTTATTTAGCTGTTTTTTGGCTTCTTCGACATACAAAGTGTTTGGCCACAATACTATGTTATCTCCTTTATCTGTCTTTAGCATAGTCACTGTGTCCAGTCGTGTCAATTGTTCCAAGCCTTCTGTTCGTCTTTTGGCAAATTATTTTGTCTGCATCTGTCCAACCGGAGTTCCTGGATGTCTCTGCAAAGTGAATTGATAAATACATTCAGGGCCGGACACAAACCTAGTATTGGAGTGGCCTGTGAAGGTAATTTACTTGGAAATCTTTTGCTACCTGTTTCTTCCCTTTCATTTTCCTTCAATAGTTCTAATAGATAGTAGTACCTGCCGATATAATGCTTTGAACTTAAGCTGCCTACATAAAAGGTATAGGTCTTTAGTCAAGTTAAATTTATCCAAAGAATTGGTTGGTGAGAACATAAGACCCTTTTGTATAACTGACTTTTTGTCTGCTGTTAAAACATGTGTTGATAGATTGATTATCTGTAGGGTTTGGGCATTATTCTCTTCCTCAAGATGTTCTTGTCCCCCTTCCACTATCATCTGCAGGTCCGTTTTTGTTTGCACTGTCCTGGAGACTGATCCATGTGTTTGAAACCCTCTCTTTCTGGGATTTATTATGTCTCATCCTATTTCCTGATCGCTGGTGTCCGTTGATAAAAAAAATCACTAGACATTGAATCCAAATGGTTCATGCTCGGGGTTCTCTGCATGGTTTGCGGTTGCTGTTTATTTGCACTTTTGATTATTACTCGTCTATTGCCAGAATATGTCCATCTATATGCTTTTTAAGGTCATAATTAGAGATGAGCGAGCACTAAAATGCTCGGGTACTCGTTATTCGAGATGAACTTTTCCCGATGCTCGTCTCAAATAACGAGCCCCATTGAAGTCAATGGGAGACTCGAGCATTTTTCAAGGGGACCAAGGCTCTGCACAGGGAAGCTTGGCCAAACACCTGGGAACCTCAGAAAAGGATGGAAACACGACGGAAATGGACAGGAAACAGCAGGGGCAGCATGCATGGATGCCTCTGAGGCTGCTTAATCGCACCATTATGCCAAAATTATGGGCAACAGCATGGCCATGACAGAGTGACCGAATGAGTCTAGATAGCATCTAAAACATGCAATAATTGACCCTGACACTATAGGGGACGGCACGCAGAGGCAGCGGCAGCAGTGGCAGGCTAGAGAGTGTCATGGCGACATACCCTAAATGGACTCAGGCTTCACCAAAGGAGGTGAGCAAGAAGCGCTGAAATGATTTCCTATGTGAACAAAAGGTTGACGGTATATTTAGTCGATAACACAGCATGGTGGCGACATAGTGACCAAGTTCCATAACGTATCTGGTGAAACACCCGAAAAATGAGCCTGACACGGCTCTTTTGATAAGGGGACGACATGTGGAGGCAGCCATGGAGACGACTTCCATGATTAAGAGCGGCAGTATGGGGCATTCATATTGCGCTGCTATGATTACAACTTCAGGTCTCCAGCATGGCGGCGACAGATGGGCCGAGTTCCACTATGTATCTGGTGAATCACCTGAAAATTCTGCCTGACACAGCTCGTTTGATAAGGGGACGATGTATGGAGGCAGTGAAGTAGTAGTAGATTAAAGGTGCTGCAGTTAAAACTATGTTAGTTGGATCTTGGGATGGAGCTGGCGCTCCGCTGCCAGGCGAGCTTTCGCCTATCCAAGCCCCTGTCTCTCGGCTACTCCCCAAACAGCATTTCTAAGAACCTTTTGTATAAGATCAAGTGTAGTAGTGTTCTTATAAGTTTGGGTTATGGCGGGTGAGGGGAATGTAAACAGATGCGCAAGAAGCGCTGAAATAATATCGGTAAATGATAAAAGTTTGCCAGTATATTTTGTGGATTACACAGCAGGGTGGCGACAAAGTTAACAAGTTTGATGTGAAAGCCATGAAAACAACCCAAAATTCTGCCTGACACAGCTCGTTTGATGTATGGAGGCAGCTATATGGCCGACTTTTGGAGGCAGCTATGGCGATGACGGAGACAACGTGATGGAGACAACGTGTGGAGGCAGCTAAAAAGATGACGTGTGGAGGCTGCTATGGAGACAATTTAATTTGGATAGTCCCTGTATGTGGCAGTCCAAAAAAGTTTTCAAACCAGAGGAGCAGGTAGGTGGTCCTCCAGAAAAATTAAATAAATTGAGTGCCTGTTTGTGGCAGTCCAAAAAAGTTTTCAAACCAGAGGAGCAGGTAGGTGGTCCTCCAGAAAAATTAAATAGATTGAGTGCCTGTATGTGGCACTCCCAAAAATTGTTTAAAACAGAGGACCGGGTAGGTGGCCCTCCAGAAAAATTAAATACATAGAGTACTATAGCTAGAGCCAGTTGGCCCTGGCAAAAAATAGCCAGTTTCCTCTGCTTTAGTGTAAAAAGAGAAGGAGAAGGAGGACAATGAGGAGGAGGAGTGCATACATTATTCAGGTTGAGCTTCTTTCACCTGGTGGAGAATGGAAATCCTGAGAAATCCAGGCTTTATTCATCTTGGTAAGCGTCAGCCTGTCAGCGCTGTCAGTCGACAGGCGTGTACGCTTATCGGTGATGATGCCACCAGCTGCACTGAAAACCCGCTCGGACAACACGCTAGCGGCAGGGCAGGCAAGAACCTCCAAGGCGTGAAGCGCCAGTTCGTGCCACATGTCCAGCTTTGAAACCCAGTAGTTGTAGGGAGCTGTGTGATCATTTAGGACGATGGTATGGTCAGCTACGTACTCCCTCACCATCTTTCTGTAAAGATCAGCCCTACTCTGCCGAGACTGAGGACAGGTGACAGTGTCTTGCTGGGGTGACATAAAACTGGCAAAGGCCTTGTAAAGCGTACCCCTGCCAGTGCTGGACAAGCTGCCTGCTCGCCTACTCTCCCTCGCTACTTGTCCCGCAGAAGTACGCCCTCTGCCGCTAGCGCTGTCAGAAGGGAAATACTGTTTCAGCTTGTGCACCAGGGCCTGCTGGTATTCATGCATTCTCACACTCCTTTCCTCTCCAGGGATGAGAGTGGAAAGATTTTGCTTGTACCGTGGGTCCAGGAGAGTGAATACCCAGTAATCGGTGCTGGAATAAATTCTTTGAACGCGAGGGTCACGGGATAGGCAGCCTAGCATGAAATCTGCCATATGCGCCAGAGTCCCAACACACAAAAATTCACTCCCCTCACTGGCCTGACTGTCCATTTCCTCCTCCTCCAACTCCTCTTCTTCTGCCCATAAACGCTAACTCAGTGAAGGACTGAACAATGGTCCCCTCTTCTGTCTCGCCAACATTCTCCTCCTCTTCCTCCTCATCCTCCTCCACTTCCTCCGATATGCGCTGAGAAACAGACCTGAGGGTGCTTTGGCTATCAACAAGGGAATCTTCTTCCCCCGTCTCTTGTGACGAGCGCAAAGCTTCCGACTTCATGCTGACCAGAGAGTTTTTCAACAGGCCAAGCAGCGGGATGGTGAGGCTGATGATGGCGGCATCGCTACTGACCATCTGTGTTGACTCCTCAAAGTTACTCAGCACCTGACAGATATCAGACATCCACGTCCACTCCTCATTGAGGAAGCTGACTGACCTGACTACCAGTTCTGGTGGAAGTTGACATCTGGCAGTCTACAATCGCTCTGCGCTGCTGGTAAACTCTGGATAACGTGGTAAATGTTGAATTCCACCTCGTGGGCACGTCGCACAACAGTCGGTGAGCGGGCAGTTGGAGGCGGCGCTGCGCTGCCCTGAGAGTAGCAGCATCTGTGCTGGACTTCCTGAAATGCGCACAGATGCGGCGCACCTTCGTGAGCAAATCAGACAGATTGGGGAATGTCTTGAGGAAACGCTGAACTATGAGATTTAACACATGGGCCAGGCATGGCACATGTGTCAGTCTGCCGAGTTGCAGAGCCGCCACCAGGTTACGGCCGTTGTCACACACAACCATGCCTGGCTTCTGGTTCAGCGATGCCAGCCACAGATCAGTCTGTGCCGTGATGCCCTGTAATAGCTCTTGGGCGGTGTGTGTTTTTTCGCCTAGGCTCAGCAGTTTGAGCACCGCCTGCTGTCGCTTAGCGATGGCACTGCTGCTGTGCCTAGAGCTACCGACTGATGGCGCCATGCCCACGGATGGTAATTTGGAGGAGGAGGTGGAGGAGGGGTGGGAGGAGGAGGAGGCATAGTAGGCCTTTGAGACCTGGACCGAGGTAGGCCCCGCAATCCTCGGCATCGGCAGTATATGACCAGCCCCAGGGTCAGACTCGGTCCCAGCCTCCACCAAGTTAACCCAATGTGCCGTCAGCGATATATAGTGGCCTTGCCCGGCAGCACTCGTCCACATGTCTGTGGTCAGGTGGACCTTGTCAGAAACGGCGTTGGTCAGGGCACGGATGATGTTGTCTGACACGTGCTTGTGCATGGCTGGGACGGCACATCGGGAAAATTAGTGGCGGCTGGGGACCGGATACCGAGGGGCGGCCGCTGCCATGAGGTTTCGAAAAACCTCGGTCTCTACCAGCCTATAGGGAAGCATCTCCAGGCTAAGCAGTCTAGAGATGTGGACAATGAGGGCTTGGGCGTGTGGGTGGGTTGCACTATACTTCATTTTGCGCTCCAGCGTCTGGGCTATGGAGAGCTGAACGCTGGTGGATGCTGTGGAGGATTGTGGAGGTGAAGATGGGTTTTTCGCACGGGAGGTGTTAGGGCCGGGGTCCTGGGCAGGGGGCTGACTAGCAGATGACACAGGGGAAGGAGCAGTGGTGTGCCCGGCCGGAGGTGAACGGGCTTGGTGCCATTGAGTGGGGTGTTTAGCATTCATATGCCTGCGCATACTGGTGGTAGTTAAGCTAGTAGTGGTGGAACCCCTGCTGATCCTGGTTTGGCACAGGTTGCACACCACAGTCCGTCGGTCATCCGGTGTTTCTTTAAAGAACCTCCAGACTTCTGAAAATCTAGCCCTCGCCACGGGAGCTTGACTACGTGAAACATTTGGCGCTGATGCACCAGCTCTGGCCCTGCCTCTCCGTCTGGCCCCACCACTGCCTCTTCCAACCTGTTCTGCTATAGGACTCGCCTCCGTCTCAGAAGCACTGTGTTCACCCGGCCTATCAACCCAGCTTGGGTCTGTCACCTCATCATCCTCCGATTCCTCAGTCTGCTCCCCCCTCGGACAACAACTTCACCACTGTCTGACAATCGTGTCTCCTCATCGTCCGACACCTCTTTACACACTTCTTCCACTACGTCAATAATGTCATCATCACCCACAGACTGCGACCGGTGGAAAACCTGGGCATCGGATAATAGCTCAGCAGCAACCGGACAAGTGGTTTGTGACTGTGGGAAGGGTCCAGAAAACAGTTCCTCAGAGTATTCCGGTTCAAATGCAAAATTTTGCTGGGAGGTGGCAGACTGGGGGGAAGGAGGTTGAGGTGGAGGAGCTGGAGGAGTGCTGATTTCGGTGACATGGGTGTACTGCGTGGAAGACTGACTGGTGGACAAATGGCTAGAAGCATTGTCCGCAATCCACGACATCACCTCTTCGCACTGTTCTGGCCTCAACAGTGCTCTACCACAAGTCCCAGTAACTTGAGACATGATGAACCTAGGGAGTGTAGCTCTGCGGCGTTCCCCTGCTCCCTCATCAGCAGGTGGTGTCTCACCCCGCCCAGGACCACGGCCTCTGACCCCTGCAGTAGTTGGACGCCCACGTCCACGCCTTCGTCCTCTACCCCTAGCCCTCGGGTTAAACATTTTCAAAATTAAAGTGTAAACTTTAATTTTTTTTTTTCTAACCTACACTGACAACACACAACTGGATTTTGTGCTATGCTTGATGACTTTGAGTTATAAAAAGAAATAAACGTAAAAAAAAAAAAAATCAGAAGACTTTGCCTAATTCAAATCAAACCACTAATACATTGTCCCACTTCGGTGTTTGAGGTGGATATGTGTGTCACTAAGAGCTAAACCCCAGCAAATTCCTCACAATATGGTACTAGCTGCACTACTAGTGGCAGCAAGCCCAGCCAAAAGCAAACCAAAAAAAAGGAAAATATAATGCTATTGTAGGCCGAAATAAGCCGTTGGGGTTCTCCTATGGCTATTTTCTAGCCTACACTGAAAGCACACTGCTTTGCCAGATTACTTTGAGTTATAAAAAGAAATAAACGTAAAAAAAAATAAATCAGAAGACTGTGCCTAATTCAAATCAAACCCCTAATAAATTGTCCCACTTCGGTGTTTGAGGTGGATATGTGTGTCACTAAGAGCTAAACACAACGGTCGCAAGTCTCCCAGCAAATTCCTCACAATATGGTACTAGCTGCACTACTAGTGGCAGCAAGCCCAGCCACAAGCAAACCAAAAAAAAGTAAATATATAACGTTATTGTAGCCCTAAGAAGGGCTGTTGGGTTCTTGTAGAATCACTTTTGCCTAACACTATTCTAATAGAACACCCTAACGCTTTCCCTGACCAGCAGCAACTCTCTCCCTAGCGGCATCCAGACAGAGAATGATCCGAGCAGCGCGGGCAGGAGCTAGTCTATTCCACGGTCACCTGATCAGGCCAGCCAACCACTGCTATCGATGTGTAAGGGTACCACGTCATGCTGGGTGGAGTGCAGAGTCTCCTGGCTTGTGATTGGCTCTGTTTTCGAGCTGGCGAAATACTCCTCCGAGCAACGAGCTGTTTCGAGTACGCTAATGCTCGAACGAGCATCAAGCTCGGACAAGTATGTTCGCTCATCTCTAGTCATAATCATGAAACAGAATTAAAACTGTTTGTGCATCAAATTTGTTGCTTGCATTTCCAAGTATTTTAATTTTATTCCTAATATCTTTCAGTAATTTATGGTCATGTTCCAGCAGCATGTTAATGAGTATAGTAGAGAATTTGTGTAAGCCACCTTCCCAATTATGCTTGAATGACTCATCTACTTCCCAAAATGGGAAGATTTGTACTCTTAATCCTCAAGGTGTAATCCCTAATTTTAGATATTCCTCAAGGCTTTTGATGTTTCACCTTACTCTGGTAAAGGATTTTTGTGCCTCTATGATGTCACTGGATACCTGTTTGAATTCCATGTTAGATATTTCCTCTACTTCTGATGTAAATATAGATGATATCTCGCTACTCCATTGAGCCTCTTTGGCTCCCATATCCCACACCATCTCGATATCAAATAAATATGTACAAAAGAAGCAAAGTAGATCACAGACTCTAAATGGCCCAAATGGTCCAAGACCAACTGCGCCTATCAAATGGACACTACAAAGCCCATGTGTAAATATCTACCATATCGAAAGAAGAAAGAAACACAGACAGATGGGAAAACGCCTTCTA